>NC_069503.1:72224392-72362143 GCF_027579735.1 Bombina bombina
GCAAAGCTTCTGAAGCGTGATCATCGAACAATCAAGCGTTTCATTCAAAATAGTCAACAGGGTCGCAAGAAGCGTGTGGAAAAACCAAGGCGCAAAATAACTGCCCATGAACTGAGAAAAGTCAAGCGTGCAGCTGCCAAGATGCCACTTGCCACCAGTTTGGCCATATTTCAGAGCTGCAACATCACTGGAGTGCCCAAAAGCACAAGGTGTGCAATACTCAGAGACATGGCCAAGGTAAGAAAGGCTGAAAGACAACCACCACTGAACAAGACACACAAGCTGAAACGTCAAGACTGGGCCAAGAAATATCTCAAGACTGATTTTTCTAAGGTTTTATGGACTGATGAAATGAGAGTGAGTCTTGATGGGCCAGATGGATGGGCCCGTGGCTGGATTGGTAAAGGGCAGAGAGCTCCAGTCCGACTCAGACGCCAGCAAGATGGAGGTGGAGTACTGGTTTGGGCTGGTATCATCAAAGATGAGCTTGTGGGGCCTTTTCGGTTTGAGGATGGAGTCAAGCTCAACTCCCAGTCCTACTGCCAGTTTCTGGAAGACACCTTCTTCAAGCAGTGGTACAGGAAGAAGTCTGCATCCTTCAAGAAAAACATGATTTTCATGCAGGACAATGCTCCATCACACGCGTCCAAGTACTCCACAGCGTGGCTGGCAAGAAAGGGTATAAAAGAAGAAAATCTAATGACATGGCCTCCTTGTTCACCTGATCTGAACCCCATTGAGAACCTGTGGTCCATCATCAAATGTGAGATTTACAAGGAGGGAAAACAGTACACCTCTCTGAACAGTGTCTGGGAGGCTGTGGTTGCTGCTGCACGCAATGTTGATGTGAACAGATCAAAACACTGACAGAATCCATGAATGGCAGGCTTTTGAGTGTCCTTGCAAAGAAAGGTGGCTATATTGGTCACTGATTTGTTTTTGTTTTGTTTTTGAATGTCAGAAATGTATATTTGTGAATGTTGAGATGTTATATTGGTTTCACTGGTAAAAATAAATAATTGAAATGGGTATATATTTGTTTTTTGTTAAGTTGCCTAATAATTATGCACAGTAATAGTCACCTGCACACACAGATATCCCCCTAAAATAGCTAAAACTAAAAACAAACTAAAAACTACTTCCAAAAATGTTCAGCTTTGATATTAATTAGTTTTTTGGGTTCATTGAGAACATGGTTGTTGTTCAATAATAAAATTAATCCTCAAAAATACAACTTGCCTAATAATTCTGAACTCCCTGTATATACAGACACACACACATATATACACATAATATACACACACACATATATATATATATGTATATATATATATATATATATATATATATATACACACATATACATACACACACACGCACACATACATACACACATACACACAAAATCTTAAATTATGCTTACCTGATCATTTTAATTTCTTCAGACGGGAAGAGTCCACAGCTGCATTCATTACTTTTGGGAATTCAGAACCTAGCCACCAGGTGGAGGCAAAAACACCCCAACCAAATGCTTAAATACCTCCCCCACTTCCCTCATACCCCAGTAATTCTGCCGAGGGAACAAGGAACAGTAGGAAAAATATCAGGATGAAAAAGGTGCCAGAAGAACAAAAAAACAAAAAATTACAGCCACCCCATATATATTAAAAAAAAAAAAAACAAAAAAAAAAAAAAACAGAGGCGGTATCAGGTAAGCATAATTTAAGTTTTTCTTCATAAATGGGAAGAGTTCACAGCTGCATTCATTACTTTTGGGAAAACAATACCCAAGCTATAAAGGACACTGAATGCAATACTGGGGGGGTACAAAAGGTGGCCCATTCTGAGGTAACCACAGCCTGAAAGCACCTAAACTCCCAACGAAAAAAACAGCTTTACCAGAAGCAGAAGGTAACTAAAGGGAAAAGGCCCAAGGAACCGTCCAACAGTTAGAATCAGCAAGGCCCTTGTTAGAGACTGTTCAGGTTACTAGACTCGACCGAGCCAAAAGATCTCTGAGGAGACAAAGTCCAGCAGGCACTCAGCCCGCAAAATAAACTCACCCCTGACTAGAAGGGGAACATCCACATTCCCCCTGAAGGGAAGAAAAAAGGACCCAGATAAGGGAGTCTGAAAGAACCCTCAGAACACATAAAGGACTAGGGCAATAAAGATAATCCAAGGTAACTCCAAGATAGTAAACCAGGATGAAATAGGGCAAAACCTGTGAAGGAACCCTACCGACAAACCCAGACCCCAATCTGCATAGAAACCAAGGGACTAGAGAAATGCCCTGAAAACTGAAAGGGAGAAGAAAGAACCCCTTTCCTCGCCGAGTACTAACTCGCACCCAGGATAGAGCAACCGAAAGACAAATCGTCCCCACGAGCCACTGAAGAACAGCATTAGAATATCTGATTATGCTCCTCCGAAGCCATAGGCTTCCAGCTGCAAAGGAGATTTTAGCGAACACAAGCCTTCAGAAAGGAAGAACTCCAAAGTAGTGCAAAACCACTCCGTCCCAAAAAGGCTGGAAGAGAAGAAACAGAAAAACAGAACCAACAGGGAAAACTACCTGCCGAGGATGGATCCACAGCAAAACCTCCAACCTAAGGAAGGCTCACAAAATCTAACTATGATACACTGGTCAAAGATCAACAGATCAAACAGATCCCTGACCCTTGCTCCAGCAACAGACCCAGCACCCAAGTGACCGAACAAGTCCGAAAGACAAGAGAATTAAAACCCCTCGATCATCTTCTAAACAGCTAGCTAGCACACAATCAAGCTGCAAAGAGCTGCAGCTGATTTCAAACTGCAAACCTTTTGCTTGTTAGGCAGCTAATCTAACCATAAGGCTAAAACAGCTGGCCCAAGAACATCAGGAAGGAAAAGGGAGGGATCCGGCCTCCCCAAAAAGAGCTTCGGTTCCAGAACCCAGGCAGAGCTCCCTTCCCGAAGACTAAGGAAGGGCCCTTTACTCTGAACATCCTGCATTCAAGGAGGAGGAGACAAACCCACTGCATAGGGGAGCAAAGAACCTTCATGAACCAGACTGATACTTTAGAATGCCAAGACCACCCCAAAAGGAGGGAAAACAAAGACAGAACAGCTCACCTGCACATAGGAATGGAGTGAAGCTGTAGGTGGACACAAAAAAGTCCAGCACCGAATTAAGAACCATCTGGTCCCTACAGCCGGCCCAGTAGAAAAAGCTAACGCTCTGAAAGAGATAAAAATTATCCCATAGGAACATAAGATGTCCCTGAACCGGGAAACTGGGCTGTCCTGAATTATCCCTAAGGGACCTGGATACAGAACCCCCAAAATGTCCAGTCAAGGACCAAGACAAAAAAAACAAAACCCCAGACACGCAGAATCTGGATCCAGCTTTAAACAACCAATAACCCCTGAGGAACCGCCGGGTTACCCCATCTGGAGCAAATTGTGCACCACAATCAGCGCAATCACAGACCTATCCAAGGCACTTTGGACATTGAACACTCACATAAGTGTCCCAGACACAGAGTGCTTAGGAGACACCCACAGCAGGATTCAAACTCCCAACCTAAAGGGTGCTAGGCAAAGATGAAGCCACACAGCTACTCTGACTGACCCTAAACTCTCTAGGGACAACCCCACTAAGTCCAAAGACTAAGGGAAAACGTTCAAGCGAACAGAGCCCAAACCTTAAAATCTGGATAAGAATATAACAGTAGACTCCAAGATCCTTGCAGGATCATCTTCCCAGAAGCCCCTACAGCTTGAGGATTAATGAATGAACGAGCATCCTAACCCCTGGTGGTTGAAAACCCAAAATGCCTAAGCAGGGGCGAACACAGGAAAAAAAGGAGACCACCTAATCTGCAAACCTCTAAAAATATGGAAGCAGACGAAACCCGGAAGTAGAAAATGGCCAAATATGTCCTAACTTCCTTAAAACAGCTTGCTAGCACACCTTCAATGTGCAATTAGTAGCAGCTGGTTTCAAACCTGAAACAGATGACCAGAAGGCCAACCCCAAGAAAGGGAACAAAAAAGGCCCCTCAGCCTTGACCCAAAGGAAGAGGTACCGTCATCAAGGAAACAGAGTCCAAGAGGACAATACCACAGAAGCCTAAAGAGGAGACGCAGAAACCGACACCAGAACCTGGCATCACAAATCTCCATGGATCTTCTGAACCTCCAGCCCACTGGGCAGGAGAGAAACTCTAGCACCTGATCCAACGGAACCCAGGAGCCTACAGAGTACGCTTTAGCAGGATCCGACCTCGGAAAAGCAGCCAGCTAAGTATGGAAGGACAATTAGGACTGAGCACAGTCCCTTCTCATGCCCCCAGAAGAACAACCGAGGACCAGCCCAACGTCTAGGAACAAAGGGTCCCCTATAACTTGTAACGAAAACAAGAAACAAACTCCAAACAAGATAGAGCCACTCGGCATCCCAACAGGACCAGCCAAGTATAATGGGCACCACGTGTCTGAGAAAGGCTCCAAGGGACAGAGAAAACTAAATTTATGCTTACCTGATAAATTACTTTCTTTTACCATATGACGAGTCCACGGATTTCATCCTTACTTGTGGGATATTAACCTCCTGCTAACAGGAAGTGGCAAAGAGCACCACAGCAGAGCTGTATTTATAGCCCCTCCCCTTCCCCTCCACCCTCAGTCATTCAGCTGAAGGTTATAGGAAGAGAAAAGGAAAGGCTAAAAAGGTGCAGAGGTGACTGAAGTTTTCAAAAAATAAAATAAACCTGTCTTAAAATAACAGGGAGGGCCGTGGACTCGTCAGATTGTAAAAGAAAGTAATTTATCAGGTAAGCACAGATTTCATCCTTACTTGTGGGAAACCAATACCAAAGCAATAGGACACGGATGAAAGGGAGGGACAAGACAGGAACCTAAATGGAAGGCACCACTGCTTGAAGAACCTTTCTCCCAAAGATAGCCTCAGAAGAAGCAAAAGTATCAAATTTGGAAAATTTGGAAAAAGTGTGAAGGGACGACCAAGTCGCAGCCTTACAAATCTGTTCCACAGATGCATCGTTTTTAAAAGCCCATGTGGAAGCCACAGCCCTAGTAGAATGAGCCGTAATTCTTTCAGGAGGCTGCTGCCCAGCAGTCTCATATGCCAGGCAGATGATACTTCTCAGCCAAAAAGAAAGAGTTAGCCGTAGCTTTCTGACCCCTACGCTTTCCAGAATAAACAATGAATAATGAAGATGATTGACAAAAATCCTTAGTTGCCTATAAGTAAAACTTTAAGGCACGGACCACCAGGACACAAGGAAGGAACAACAATTTCCTGATTAATATTCTTATTCGAAACAACCTTAGGAAGGAACCCAGATTTGGTACGTAAAATCAACTTATCAGAATGAAATATGAGATAAGGCAAATCACACTGTAATGCTGAAAGCTCAGAAACTCTTCGAGCAGAAGAAATAGCAACCAAAAACAGAACTTTCCAAGATAATAGTTTAATATCTATGGCATGCATAGGTTCAAACGGAACCCCTTGCAGAACTCGAAGAACTAAATTCAATCTCCAGGGAGGAGTAATAGGTCTAAATACAGGCTTAATTCTAGATAGAGCCTGACAAAAAGACTGAACTTTTGATACATTTGCCAAACGTTTGTGAAACAGAATTGACAAAGCTGAAATTTGTCCCTTTAAAGAACTTGCTGATAACCCTTTCTCCAATCCTTCTTGGAGAAAAGACAAAATCCTAGGAATCCTAACTTTACTCCATGAGTAACCCTTGGATTCACACCAATAAAGATATTTACACCATATCTTATGATAGATCTTTCTACTGACAGGCTTTCTAGCCTGTATCAAAGTATTGATAACTGAATCAGAGAATCCTCGCTTCGATAAAATCAAGTGTTCAATCTCCACGCTGTCAGTTGCAGAGAAATTAGATTTGAATGTTGGAAAGGACCTTGAATGAGAAGGTCCTGTCTCAACGGAAGTTTCCACGGTGGCAGAGAGGACATGTCCACTAGATCCGCATACCAAATCCTGCGTGGCCAGGATCACTGAAGCTCTCTCCTGTTTGATTCAAGCAATCACGCGTGGGAGGAAAGGAAACGGCGGAAGCGCATAAGCTAGGCTGAACAACCAAGGTACTGCCAAGGCATCTATCAGTTCGGCCTGAGGATCCCTTGACCGGGATCCGTATTTTGGAAGCTTGGCATTCTGACGAGATGCCATCAAATCCAATTCCGGTCTGCCCCATCTGAGAATCAATGAGGCAAATACCTCCGGGTGAAGTTCCCACTCCCCCGGATGAAAAGTCTGTCGACTTAGAAAATCTGCTTCCCAGATCTCTACCCCTGGGATGTAGATTGCTGACAGATGACAAGAGTGGGCCTCTGCCCAACTGATTATCTTGGATACTTCTATCATCGCTAAGGAACTCCTTGTTCCCCCGATGATTGACATATGCCACAGTCGTTATGTTGTCCGACTGGAATCTGATGAATTTGGCCGAAGCCAACTGAGGCCACGCCTGAAGCGCATTGAATATTGCTCTCAGTTCCAGAATATTGATTGGAAGTAGAGACTCCACCTGAGTACAAACACCCTGAGCCTTCAGGGAGTTCCAAACTGCACCCCAGCCCAGAAGGCTGGCATCTGTTGTTACTATCACCCACGAGGGTCTGCGGAAACAAGTCCCCTGGGACAGATGATCTGGCGACAACCACCAAAGAATAGAGTTTCTGGTCTCTTGATCCAGAATTATCTTTGGAGATAAATCAGCATAATCCCCATTCCACTGACCGAGCATGCACAGTTGCAGTGGTCTGAGATGAAAGCGAGCAAACGGAACGATGTCCATTGCCACTACCATTAATCTGATTACCTCCATACACTGAGCCACTGATGGCCGAGGAATGGACAGAAGTGCTCGACAAGTATTCAAAATCTTTGATTTTCTGACCTCCATCAGAAATACTTTCATGGCTACCAAGTCTATCAGAGTTCCCAAGAAAGGAACCCTTGTCTGTGGAACAAGTGAACTCTTCTCTATGTTCACCTTCCAGCCGTGAGTTCTCAGAAAAGACAACACTGTGTCCGTGTAAGATTTTGTCAGATGATATGTTGATGCCTGAATCAGAATATCGTCCAGATAAGGCGCTACCGCTATCCCTTGCGGTCTGAGATCCGCCAAAAGAGACCCTAGAACCTTTGTGAAGATTCTGGGTGCTGTGGCCAACCTGAAAGGAAGTGCCACGAACTGATAATGTTTATCCAAGAAGGCAAATCTTAGAAACTGATGATGATCTTTGTGGATTGGAATATGAAGGTAAGCATCCATCAAATCCACGGTAGTCATATATTGACCCTCCTGGATCATTGGCAAAATCATTTGAATTGTCTCCATCTTGAATGATGGAACTCTTAGAAATTTGTTTAGACACTTGAGGACCAAAATGGGTCTGAACGTTCCCTCTTTTTTGGGGACCACAAATAGGTTTGAGTAAAACCCCTGTCCCTGTTCCAATTTTGGAACAGGACAGATTACTCCCATAGTAAAAGGTCTTTTACACAGCGTAAGAATGCCTCTCTCTTTATCTGGTTTGCAGATAATTTTGAAAGATGAAATCTCCCTCTTGGGAGAAAATCCTTGAATTCCAATTGATAACTGTGGGTCACTATTTCTAGTGCCCAGGAATCCTGAACATCTCTTGCCCAAGCCTGAGCAAAGAAAGAAAGTCTGCCCCCTACTAGATCCGGTCCCGGATCGGGGGCCACCCCTTCATGCTGCTTTGTGGAAAAAGAAGAAGCGGGGGGGTCCTCCTTTAACCCCTTAATGACCACAGCACTTTTCCATTTTCTGTCCGTTTGGGACCAGGGCTATTTTTGCATTTCTGTGGTGTTTGCGTTTAGCTGTAATTTTCCTCTTACTCATTTACTGTACCCACACATATTATATACCGTTTTTCTCGCCATTAAATGGACTTTCTAAAGATACCATTATTTTCATCATATCTTATAATTTACTATAAAAAAATTATAAAATATGAGGAAAAATGGAAAAAAAAAAACACTTTTTCTAACTTTGACCCCCAAAATCTGTTACATATCTACAACCACCAAAAAACACCCATGCTAAATAGTTTCTAAATTTTGTCCTGAGTTTAGAAATACCCAATGTTAACATGTTCTTTGCTTTTTTTGCAAGTTATAGGGCCATAAATACAAATAGCACTTTGCTATTTCCAAACCACTTTTTTCCAAAATTAGCGCTAGTTACATTGGGATATCTGTCAGGAATCCCTGAATATCCCCTGACATGTATATATTTTTTTTTAGAAGACATCCCAAAGTATTGATCTAGGCCAATTTTGGTATATTTCATACCACCATTTCACCGCCAAATGCGATCAAATACAAAAAATCGTTCACTTTTTCACAAATTTTTTCACAAACTTTCGGTTTCTCACTGAAATTATTTACAAACAACTTGTGCAATTATGGCATAAATGGTTGTAAATTCTTCTCTGGGATCCCCTTTGTTCAGAAATAGCAGACATATATGGCTTTGGCGTTGCTTTTTGGTAATTAGAAGGCCGCTAAATGCCACTGCGCACCACAAGTGTATTATGCCCAGCAGTGAAGGGGTTAATTAGGGAGCTTTTAGGGAGCTTGTAGGGTTAATTTTAGCTTTAGTGTAGTGTAGTAGACAACCCCAAGTATTGATCTAGGCACATTTTGGTATATTTCATGCCACCATTTCACCGCCAAATGCGATCAAATTGAAAAAAAAAGTTAAATTTTTCACAATTTTAGGTTTCTCACTGAAATAATTTACAAACAGCTTGTGCAATTATGGCACAAATGGTTGTAAATACTTGTCTGGGATCCCCTTTGTTCAGAAATAGCAGACATATATGACTTTGGCGTTGCTTTCTGGTAATTAGAAGGCCGCTAAATCCTGCTGCGCCTCACACGTGTATTATGGCTAGCAGTGAAGGGGTTAATTAGGGAGTTTGTAGGGAGCTTACAGGGTTAATTTTAGCTTTAGTGTAGAGATCAGCCTCCCACCTGACACATCCCACCCCCTGATCCCTCCCAAACAGCTCCCTTCCCTCCCCCACCCCACAATTGTCCCCGCCATCTTAAGTACTGGCAGAAAGTCTGCCAGTACTAAAATAAAAGGGTTTTTAAAAAAAAATAAAAAAAAATTTAAGCATATTTACATATGCTACTGTGTAGGATCCCCCCCTAGCCCCCAACCTCCCTGATCCCCCCCCCAAAACCGCTCTCTAACCCTCCCCGCTGCCTCATTGGGGGCCATCTTGGGTACTGGCAGCTGTCTGCCAGTACCCAGTTTGCAAAAAAAAGTGCTTTTTTTTTTGTTTGTATGGGTTTTTTCTGTAGTGTAGCTTCCCCCCCACACAGAGAAACCCCCACCACCTTGCTGATCGTTTTTGTTTTAAAACGTTTTACCCATTTTTTAACATTTTTTAACATTTTTTACTATTTGATTTTCTGTAGCGTAGCGGTTCCCACCCGCTCCCTCCCCGTGCACGCGCCCGCCCCCACCCTCCCGTGCACGCGCGCGCGTCCGTGCGTGCCCCCGGCCATCCCCGCCCACGATCCCGCCCCCCCTCCACATAAACAAGGGCCATCGATGGCCGCCACCCGCCTCCCGGTCCGGCTCCCACCCACCAACGCTTTGAGCCACTGATCTCCGGTGCAGAGAGGGCCACAGAGTGGCTCTCTCTGCACCGGATGGCTTTAAAAGGTTATTGCAGGATGCCTCCATATCGAGGCATCACTGCAATAACCGGAAAGCAGCTGGAAGCGAGCGGGATCGCTTCCAGCTGCTTTCCACACCGAGGACGTGCAGGGTACGTCCTCAGGCATTAACTGCCTTTTTTTTGAGGACGTACCCTGCACGTCCTCGGTCGTTAAGGGGTTAAAGTTAAAAAAAAACGAAAATTATTCTGTTTACCCCTCATTTAAACCAACCTATCCTGAGGTAGGGCATGGCCCTTACCTCCTGTAATATCAGAAATGATCTCCTTCAATTCTAGCCCAAAAAGGGTCTAACCTTTAAAGGGAATAGCTAAAAGCTTATGTTTTGATGACACATCAGCAGACCAAGATTTGAGCCACAATGCTCAACGTGCTAAAATAGCAAATCCTGCATTTTTTTCCGCTAATTTAGCAATTTGAAAAGCGGCATCAGTAATAAAAGAATTAGCTAGCTTGAGAGCCTTAATTATATCTAGAATGTCATCTAATGGAGTCTCAACCTTAAGAGACTCTTCTAGAGCCTCAATCCAAAAAGCTGCTGCAGTAGTTACTGGAACAATGCAAGCCGTAGGTTGTAAAAGAAATCCCTGATTAACAAATAATTTCTTTAGTAGACCCTCTAATTTCTCATCCATAGAATCCTTGAAAGCACAACTATCCTCAATGGGTATAGTAGTACGCTTAGCTAGGGAAGATATAGCTCCATCTACCTTAGGGACCGTTTGCCATGAGTCCCGAATGGTATCTGATATAGGAAATATTTTCTTAAATTTAGGAGAGGGAGAAAACGGTATACCTGGTCTATCCCATTCCTTATTAATAATTTCCGAAATTCTCTTAGGAACCGGAAAAACATCAGTGTAAGTAGGAACTTCCAAATATTTATCCATGTTACACAATTTCTCTGGAGGAATCACAATAGGATCACAATCATCCAGAGTTGCTAAAACCTCCCTAAGTAACAGGTGGAGGTGTTCAAGCTTAAATTTAAATGACATAGCATCTGAATCTGTCTGAGGCAAAACATTCCCTGAATCAGAAATGTCACCCTCAGACAGTAATTCCCTGATCCCCAACTCAGAGCACTGTGAGGGAACATCGGAAATAGCTAATAAAGCATCAGAGGAATCAGTATTTACATTAATACTTGACCTACTGCGTTTACCCTGCAACACTGGTAATTTAGACAATACCTCTGTAAGGGTAGTTGACATAACTGCAGCCATTTTCTGCAGAGTAAAGGAATTAGATGCACTAGAAGTATTAGGCGTCGCTTGTGTGGGCATGAAATGTTGTGACACTTGGGGAGAATTGGATGGCATATCCTGATTCTCTTCAGACTGAGAATCATCCCTAGGCACACTTACTTTATTTAAAATATGCTTTTTACATTATAAAGCCCTTTCAGTACAAAAGTTACACAATGTTAGAGGGGGTTGCACAATAGCTTCTAAACACATAGAACAATGAGAAACCTCAATGTCAGACAAGTTGAACAGACTAGTAATACCACAAAAGTCGTTTAAACACTTATTTATAGCATAAAATAAACATAAGAAAAAACATGTACTGTACCTTTAAGAAAAGAAAAAGTGAACAATTTTTCCAAAATGCACAAAAAACGTTAAATTATTCCCAAATTTAACTTAATATCGTTGGTTAATCCAAAAATTACTGCACCCAGAAGCAAGAGCAGAAATAAGGCTTTAGAAGTACTTATATCAACATGTAGTCAAAAGATAGATAGAAATACACTCTGCACCTCGCCACAGCTCTGCTGTGGTGCCTACCTGCCCCCAGGGTATTTAGAATCAAGTTTCCAACCCTTCACACCAGCTACACAGTCCAGGAGCCACCGAGTTACTGTTTGCTGCTGCTAAGCCTGAAGAAATTGCGCCAAAATAGGCTCCGCCCCTTAAGGTCAAAAGTCAGAGTAGGCCCAAACAACACCGCATGGAAATGCAGTTTTGCACTAAAGTAAAAATACACACACAATATAACCCTCAAGCATAAAACCAATAAGTTTTAAGTGCCAAAAAAACTAAAACATAAAACATCATTTTTTATATTGTCTTTTTATATTGTCTCCCATGTCACATAATGCCCAAATATCAACTAATGATAATTATAAAATAGGGACTCCAGTAACACCCCTCTTATTAAAATAGGTTTTACTGCTTACCCCATTCCCATACAGGGAAATAATGGCAGCCAGTTCTGATACACCAAGTCTCCTTAGAAAAAAAGGCTGCACATACCTTGATGCTGCTTGTAGCATGAAACCGGTCTCCACACTGAAGATGTCTCATGGTTACCTTCAGAAGTCTTGTGGGAACCAGCGTGGATCTTAGTTACAAATGCTAAGATCATCAAACCTCAGGGCAGAAATCTTCTTCCATATCCCCCTGAGGAAAATAGTACGCACCGGTACCATTTAAAATAAAAAACTTCTTGATTGAAGAAACTAAAACTAACACCTCACTTTACCATGTCTTCCTAGTATAACACAGGCAAAGAGAATGACTGAGGGTGGGGGGGAAGGGAGGGGCTATATATACAGCTCTGCTGTGGTGCTCTTTGCCACTTCCTGTTAGCAGGAGGTTAATATCCCACAAGTAAGGATGAAATCTGTGGACTCGTCATATCTTTGTAAAAGAAAACTAGTACCCAATCAGGACCAGTCTGACACATAGGGCACCCAAGAAAATCCAAGGTCACAAAAGTTGCAGCCCTAAAAGGGATAGACAAATTAACACCTCCAAAGGCTGGTGGCACACCACCTCCTATGACCCAGACTCTAGTGAAACAGATTCTCTCTGTTGCCTCCGTCAGGAATACGGAAATGGAGGACAAAAAAAAGTTACCACGCCCGATCACAAGGCGCACCTTCCAGTCCAAGAAAAAAGCGCGTCAGTCCGTGAAGACCGCACGGTTTGCAATAAAAGGCCTGTATGCACCGAAATAGACACAAGCCCAAATATTGCTACACATTAGCTGTTGCTACACATTAGCAGACAGAATCACATAAACATGATTAAAGTTCCCCCCTGTTCAATAACCCCTCTCAGGAGATATAAACCCTTTATTCCAAAGCTAAAAGGAGTCCCACCGAGACCCTGTCTTCATCATTAACATTACATTCCATATTGAAAGTAAAATGAAACGATCTTACTGGAATCTATGCCGTGGAACAGGAACACAGCCCTTCAAGTGTGACAGATAGTAGCCTCGCTTCTGACATGGACTTGAGAGAAGAAAGCAGGCAGCGAAACTCGTCAATGCTGATTGCTAATTGAGCTGTTAATAGGAATCAGGATGGCGTCACAGAATAACTCTTTCTGGATCTCTGGACCCCAACTTTCATCCATGCTCTCACTGAGAGTCTGACAGGACTACTTAAAACTCCAGTCCCATTCCAAAGAGTATAACCCTCTATAAGAAACTAAACCAAAATCATCTGACACTTCTCTGCCAACCTCCTGTGATGAGAGGCAAAGAATGACTGGGGGATGAGGGAAGTGGGGGCAGGTATTTAAGCCTTTGGCTGGGGTGTCTTTGCCTCCTCCTGGTGGCCAGGTTCTGAATTCCCAAAAGTAATGAATGCAGCTGTGGACTCTTCCTGTTTATGAAGAAAATACACATATACACACACACACACACACAGACATACCCACACATACATACACACAAAATACACAAACACACATATACACACACAAAGTCATGCATACAGACACACACACACACACACATACATATAGACACATACACATTTATTAAAGAAAAAAAAATCTGACTCCTAAAAGTATTTTTGTTGGCTCCTAGACTTTAAATAAATTTGTTAAGCCCTGACTTACCATATCTGCTATGTGCTGTTACCCTGTACCACATTGGAGTTCAGGAAGGGGGAGGAAGTTGACACACATACAGATACATACACACACAGTTACATACATACATACATACATACATACACAGATACACACAGATGCATACACACACAGATGCACACAGATACATACACACACAAACACAGATACATATATACACACACATACAAACACACACACACACAAACACAAATACAGATACAAATATACATTTACACATACATACATACACACACACACACAATAAAGAACAAAAAAAACAAAAATCTGGCTCCTAAGTATTTTGGTTGGCTCCTAGACTCCTAAAATAAATTTGTGGTTACCCTGTACCGCACTGGAGTTCAGGAAGGGGAAGGAAATTGAAATAGAGGAACGTAGAAAATATTTACACTGAGATAGAATGGAACAGTGACACCTGCAGGCAGAAATTAAAAGTGCAGGCAAAAAAAGAATTTCTGCAGAAACAGTAAATTTTCCGCAATGAGATCGTACATCTCAGTATGTTCTGCCTTGGGGGTTATGGGTGTTCCATGAGTGAGGTCAGGGCAGGTGAAAGGTGATGGTGTTCTGAGTAAAGAACCAGGCCAGAGGGTGAGGTTAGGTAGTTGTTAGACATGATCTGTCTAAAACAACAGAGGGGGAGAAGTACTTTTAACCCTCCTCCTCAGCTCAATAGGGGTTGCTCCTTCTTTATAACGTCATTGACACAAAAGATTCAGATATAAATATAATAGCTTATTTGTTTAATGAGTGATCTATTCTATTTTCCCAGTAATTAAAGTCAGCATAATATCTATTTTACTCACCTAACACATATGAGTTCATGCTGATAACCAGGCTCCAATGTCTGTGCTCAGGAAAAAGGTTCCCTTATTCACTGCAATTACATCAATACCTGATATCTCTCAGTGCTCTGGCCGTGTCTGTAAAATGTATATTAAATGGTTTAGACAGATAATAATAAATAATGTTTCTGATTAACTGTACCTATGGTATGATTAAAGGCACGCATAACAATTCATGTGATACAGATCAGCTGATTAGGTTATTAAATATGTGATATTAATTCAGCACAAGCATTTAGTACAGTTAGCTCTGTGGGTGTTATAATTGCTCCTTAAATATTAATCTTCCCAGATCTATACAACATAACGGTAGAAAATCTATTTAAGTGGGGCCCTATCACAACTTTACAAATTTATTATAATCTTTGTTTTCTATCATTTATATGAAACAATATTTTCTCCTGAAAGAAATGTTAAATATCAGTTGTTTAAATATAAGTTACATTGCATACTGCAGTATTGGTATTGTACTTCCTACTAATTCTCACTGTCAGACATTTTGTCATGTGCTCCACCCCCAGTCCTTTAACTTCTCTTGGTCAATACTTAGTGGTCAGAATATACCAAGATGTACCCAATACAGAGGTGTTTTCAACTGGAACAGGTAGAATTAAGCTGGCTATTTCAGGTTCAGCAACAAGTGTGGATAATAACAGTGTCCCTTTTTTAATATATTGACACTGAATCCTTTTAATCTTGTGACCAAATAAGATTATAATCCACCAAGGGGGAGAGGGGGGGACTGGTAATTTATTGCCACATTTCCAGTACCAGGGAGACAGCATGTTATACCTGGGAGGCCCCTGGGTCTATATTTAAAAATGGTCTTTTAAGCAAACCATATGACAGGGATTAAGCCGACATTCTCTAGTATATTGAGCTCCTGTCTCCTTAGACAGTCATCCATTTTGGCCCATTCTCCCGGCACAAAAATACACAAGAACTCTTCCGTCCTCTGTCTCCCAGGAATCAGGCAGGTTCTTCACCCCACTCCTCTCCCTTATCTCATTGCTCTGGCGTGCGCCACAACGTCTAAGTAGGCATTAGATCGACTTCCTTCAATAAGCTGCTCACAGTTCAGTGCCTCCGGTCCAAGAATATCACCCTGTGCCTCGAGGCTGATTGATAGGGGAATGCTGAAAATCCCTGCAACACTTCCTGCTCCTTGCTCCACCACAAACGGAACATTAATGTTCTAGAAGCACAGGAATTACTGGCTGCTATTTAAATTGTTTCTTTTAAGTAACCAAGGTTCATCCCTATGGAAAATAGGGTCAATAAAATTTGTTTTTGTTTCTGTTGTCAGAGTGACCAAAGGTTAATTAACATAGGATATTCGCTTGGTAGGGGTATGTTAGGAGTTTCGGTTTTGTGCTGTGTGGGGTGTTTTTTTGTGTGTGCTTTGTCACTCCATCTCTCTATGCATCATTTAAGTATACAGAATATCTTTAAATGGGGACACAGTTGAATATACTGTCATGGAATGTCAGGGGAATTTCCTCCCCAATAAAACGTAAGCAAATAATAGTACAGCTGGGTAGACACGCCCCCGACATTGCCATGATTCAAGAAACACATCTTAAGGAGAATTAATTAAGCAAATTAAAAACCTGATGGGTGGGGCTAGTATTGGCCACATCTTCCACTAAAAGTAGCTGGGGGGTTGCAATGTCAATACACAAAAAATTAGATACGAATAGTAGGTATATTTTTGTTCACTTAATAACTGGTGGCACACAATATGAGATAGGTAAAATATATGGGCCAAATGTATTCTCTCCACAATTTTGGGACACAATTAAAAGTAAGCTATATTCAATTGCTAGTGAAAAAGTAATTCTTGCCGGCGATTTCAACATAATACTATGTCCTAAGTTAGACAGATCTTCAATTAAAAAGAAGGTCAAGAATGAAAAAATTGCCTAGTATTTAAAAAAAAAATTGTACGGCTTTAAAACTCAATGATATATGGAGAATTAAAAATCCAGAGAGCTATGAATATACATGTGTGTCCAAGACCCAGAATTGATTATATTCTTGTTTCAGAGCAGCTTATATTATTAGATTCAGAACCTAAAATTCATGATATATTGGTCTTCGATCACGCAATAATCTCCATCAAATTTCAAGCGATAAAAGCTAAAAATTGTGTAAATAATTTTTTTATGTTCGCACGCTTTATGCTAGAGAATACTAAATTTAATACCTGCCTGTCCGGTCAATAGAAAGAATTCCATCATAATAATAGAGGGCATTAGGATAAAATTGAAGTATATTGGGAAACGGCAAAAGCGGTTCTAAGGGGAAAGATAAAAGCATATATGTGTAATTGGAAAAGAAAACGGCAAGCTAGGGAATTACAACTATCTAATCGGCTCAGGAATGCATTAATACGATATAGATCAGAGAACTCTAAGTTCAATTGGGATAAATATTGTCATGCTAGAACCGAAAGGGAGTTACTCTTAAAGCAAAAGTATTTAGAGGAAGACAAGAAAATCAATAATCGATATAAGGGATATATTGGTTGCTCGGCTAAATATTTAGCAAAAATAACTAAGAATAGGAAGAGTAAAAACTACATAGCAGCAATGAAGGAAGGGGGCCATAGATATACTGATAACGAAAATATCAGAGAGGTATTTTTTAAATTTCATCAAAATTTATATTAAAAAGTTGAAGAAGATCTATCGAATAGAACAAACTTCTGGTCCAAAATTTCTCCTCCCAAGGTTTCAGAAAATGATCTTGAACTGATCAATAAACTATTCTCAGTATGTGAGATTTGTGAGGCTATCGGGGAATCCAAACTGAATAAAGGGTCTGGCCCAGATTGGCTCCCTGCAGAGTTTTACAAAATTTTAGTAGAAGACATTAAATATACACTGACTAAACTGTTCAACTTGTATTATACTACTAATATTCTAATATCAAGTTACTTTTCCGCAGCTAATCCTCACGTCTATGCTAGCGAACAGGTTAAATAAATGTCTGTATAAAATAATACATCCTGATCAAACGGGTTTTATACAAGGAAGGAATATGTCTCTAAACTTGCGCAAAGTGGAAGTCATTTTGGATTATTTTTGGAATACAAATCCCCAACAATTACCAAAAAAATCGAATAAAAAGAAGATGTTTTATACAGACTTGGCTCTGCTTTCGTTAGATGCAGAGAAGGCTTTTGACTCTATTTCTTGGAATCATCTGCTAGATTCATTATCTCAGTTTGGATTTATTGGAAGTTTTGAAGGTTTTATCCGGAAATTATATACAAATCCCTATTCTTATTTATTAATTAATGGTAACCCCTCAGCTAGAATTTTACTAGGTCGTGGGACTCGCCAAGGATGTCCCCTCTCCCCGTTGTTGTTCAATATATCTATAGAATCCCTTGCTATATGGCTCCGGTGTGAATTGATAGGGCTGAAATTTGGTACTGAGAAGATTAAAATATTATTGTATACTGATGACTTACTGGTTTTCTTGGAAATCTATACCTTTATTATTAGATATGCTCACTATCTTTAGCTCGATTTCAGGTTATAAGATTAATCTGTGAAAAAGCGAATTGATGTGGATTATGAAGAAATCAGATAGCTATGTACATCATCCTTTTAAAACAACAGATTATATAAAATATCTGGGGATACAACTTCATAAAAATCCAAAATTTTGGTACGAGATGAATTTTCCCCAGGTCTTTAGTAAATCTATCCTAGATCTTAAAAACTGGATGGATCTACCCATTTCTTTGTCTGCCAGAATCACCTTGATAAAAACAATCATATTTCCATGAATTTTGTACTTATTACAGAATTTGCCATTTTTTTTTATTTTTTTTAAACAGCAAATAAATAAATTGTAATTCAATTTGTTCACAATTTTTATGGAAAAAGCAAAAAGCCAGCATATCAATAGTAAAACTCACTAAAAAAAAAAAAAAAGAGAATGTTGGGCTGGCGTTTCCAGATATTAAACTGTACAATTTTGTAACGTTAGCTAGGACCACTATGGACTGGCTAACGAATCTTAATAAATTCACCTCTAATGAACTTGAAACAGAAATAATCTCACCATTTTCTCTCAAGGCAATTCTGCACTGCTCAATAGGGAATCTCCCTAGTACTCTAAACAAATCTAATAACCTTTAAGAATGTTATCACTGCATGGCAGAAGATTTGCTCCAATTTGGGAATAGACTTTTAATGCTCTTCCCTTCTTCCGATATGTGGGAATCCAGAATTTATACCAGGAATACAACAAACATTTTTTTATATCATGGTCTCAAAAGGGGTTGATATATCTGCATCAATTGCTCTCTTCGACCGGACATCTATTATCCTTTAATAACCTTACTCACACGTTCCAAGTATCTAGGAGCGATTTGTTTGCATATTTTCAGATACGTAATTTTATTAATTCTAAAAATTGGAAATTTGAGCTACTGTGTCGATGGTCTGAGATCAATATATGCATCAGAAAATTTTCTCTAGGCAAATGTTCTATATCGTCATTGTAGGATATTCTGCTTTCTAAACAGGGTCAGTTATATTTAAATAAAATTCAAGCTTTTTAGGCAATGCATTTTCCAGCAGTAGACTCTATTAATATTAGACATAGTCTTATGTTAATAGAAAAGCTTACAATTCCTATCGGTTGGAAGGAATCACATATCAAATTGATTCACAATGTTTATTTCTCTCCCTCTAAATTCACAAAATGCTTCCCAAACAATGATTTTTACTGTTCTAAATGCCATCTAGACAAAGCAGATATTCTACATATATTCTGGAAATGTCCAAAAATATCACAATTAAGGTCCAAATTGAATTTTTGGTACAACAAAATTTTTCGGATCATTTTAAGCTTAATGGTAGCTATATTTTTTCCTGCCGGACTCTGCAATTATTAGACCTTACTACTATCATAGTTATTGTACAATGATAATGATAATGCGGTACAAGATATTGAAGAAGTGGAAGGAGACTTCTCCAATTAGCTTTTCTAGTTTCATAAGTACCCTCTTACAACACATTACGTTTGAGATTCAGAATATTAATTTATTAAATGATAATAAGATCCAGGATTTTTTTGACAAATGATTGCCACTAATTAAAGCTCAAACATTGGTGATTCAAAAACAGTTATTATCTCTATTACTTAACACTAAATAATTTCTGTTGGCTACTAAAGCTGGGCTGTTTCCTCTTTCCTGGATGCCAGCTACATTTGTAGCATAGTGGTTTGAAGACGATGTTAAAAAGAATAGTGGTGTAGAGGGATGGAGCGATTTATTTATTATTTATGGTTATGGTTTTGTTTTTTTTGGGGGGGGGGATAAAAGGAAAAAAATCTGCTCGGCTCACAGACATGATAGTACCAAAAGATTTAGGGATAATATATATAGGTATTGCCGCTTATTGGTTTTTGAAATGAGGGAAATTTATCCAAATTGAGATCAATTTTTAGAAGATATGTGGTATTCATTTATTTTTCTGTGGTTTATGTATTTACTTATTATTTTTATATTAACATATCATAATATGTCATTTGTTTTATGCACATGAAATGTATGTAACTCCCTATTGCATGTCTGTCTTGTGAACTGGTTTAATAAAAGAATAAAAAAAAATAAAAAAAAAAATACTCAGTTGTCTTAAATCACACTGCAAGGGGTGTGGGAGAGATAGGCACTAAAATGTTAATTTCAATTGTTTTCTTGGATGGAGTTCAGAAAATAAAGAATTTGTGTTCACATAGTGATAATCTAACAAGATATGTTCTTTTGGCAAATTCAGTCCATCTAAAAAGGACCATAAAATATAGAATTACAAAACCACAGATGCATAATAAAAATACAATGCAATAAAACGTACTATGAAATTTAAAAGAGCAAAAACAGAATTTATGCTTACCTGATAAATTACTTTCTCTTACGGTGTATACAGTCCACGGATTCATCCTTACTTGTGGGATATTCTCATTCCCTACAGGAAGTGGCAAAGAGAGCACACTGCAAAGCTGTCCATATAGCTCCCCCTCAGGCTCCGCCCCCCCAGTCATTCGACCGACGGTTAGGAGAAAAAGGAGAAACCATAGGGTGCAGTGGTGACTGTAGTTTTGCAAAAATAATTTGAACCTGACTTAATTGCCAGGGTGGGCCGTGGACTGGATACACCGTAAGAGAAAGTAATTTATCAGGTAAGCATAAATTCTGTTTTCTCTTACATGGTGTATCCAGTCCACGGATTCATCCTTACTTGTGGGATACCAATACCAAAGCTTTAGGACACGGATGAAGGGAGGGGACAAGTCAGGTCACATAAACGGAAGGCACCACTGCTTGCAAAACCTTTCTCCCAAAAATAGCCTCCGAAGAAGCAAAAGTATCGAATTTGTAAAATTTGGCAAAAGTATGCAGTGAAGACCAAGTCGCTGCCTTACAAATCTGTTCAACAGAAGCCTTATTCTTGAAAGCCCATGTAGAAGCCACAGCTCTGGTGGAATGAGCTGTAATTCGTTCAGGAGGCTACTGTCCAGCAGTCTCATAAGCCAATCGGAAGATGATGCTTTTCAGCCAGAAGGAAAGAGAGGTAGCAGTCACTTTCTGACCTCTCCTCTTACCAGAATAGACAACAAACAAGGATGACGTTTGTCTGAAATCCTTAGTTGCATTTAAGTAAAACTTTAAAGCACGAACCACATCAAGATTGTATAACAGTCGTTCCTTCTTAGAAACTGGATTAGGGCACAGAGAAGGAACAATGATTTCCTGGTTAACATTCTTATTAGAACCCACTTTTGGAAGGAAACCAGGTTTGGTACGCAAAACAACCTTATCTGCATGGAACACCAGATAGGGTGAATTACACTGCAAAGCAGGCAATTCTGAAACTCTTCGATCAGAAGAAATAGCTACCAAAAACAAAACTTTCCAAGATAATAACTTAATATCTATTGAATGTAAGGGTTCAAACGGAACCCCTTGAAGAACTGAAAGAACTAAATTTAGACTCCATGGAGGAGCCACAGGTTTATAAACAGGCTTGATTCTAACTAGAGCCTGTGCAAACGCCTGAACGTCTGGTACTACTGCCAAACGCTTATGTAACAGGATAGACAGAGCAGATACCTGTCCCTTTAAGGAACTAGCTGGAGAAAAGACAATATCCTTGGAATCCTAATCTTACTCCACGAGTAACCCTTGGATTCACACCAACAAAGATATTTCCGCCATATCTTATGGTAAATTTTCCTGGTGACAGGCTTTCTGGCCTGGATCAAGGTATCTATAACTGATTCAGAGAACCCACGCTTAGCTAGAATTAAGCATTCAATCTCCAAGCAGTCAGTTGCAGAGAAACTAGATTTGGATGCTTGAATGGACCCTGAATTAGAAGATCCTGCCTCAATGGCAGCTTCCATGGTGGAACCGATGACATGTCCACTAGGTCTGCATACCAAGTCCTGCGTGGCCACGCAGTTGCTATCAGAATTACCGAAGCCTTCTCCTGTTTGATTCTGGCTACTAGCCGAGGGAGAAGAGGAAACGGTGGAAAGACATAAGCTAGACTGAAGGACCAAGGCGCTACTAGAGCATCTATCAATGCCGCCTTGGGATCCCTGGACCTGGATGCGTAAAGGGGAAGTTTGGTGTTCTGACAGGACGCCATCAGGTCCCATTCCGGAATGCCCCATAGCTGGGTCAGCTGAGCAAAAACCTCTGGGCTGAGTTCCCACTCCCCCGGGTGAAAAGTCTGACAACTCAGAAAAGCCGCCTCCCAGTTGTCTACTCCTGGGATGTGAATTGCAGATAGGTGGCAGGAGTGATCCTCCGCCCATTTGATGATCTTGGTTACTTCCTTCATCGCTAGGGAACTCTTTGTTCCTCCCTGATGATTGATGTACGCTACAGTCGTGATGTTGTCCGAATGAAATCTGATGAATTTGGCCTCCGCTAGTTGAGGCCATGCCTGGAGCGCATTGAATATCGCTCTCAGTTCCAAAATGTTTATCGGGAGAAGAGATTCTTCCCGAGACCATAGGCCCTGAGCTTTCAGGGAGTCCCAGACCGCACCCCAGCCTAGCAGACTGGCATCGGTCATGACAATGATCCACTCCGGTCTGCGGAAGCACATTCCCTGAGACAGGTGATCCTGAGACAACCACCAGAGAAGAGAGTCTCTGGTCTTCTGGTCCATTTGTATTTGGGGAGACAAATCTGCATAATCTCCATTCCACTGTTTGAGCATGCACAGTTGTAGTGGTCTGAGATGAATTCGGGCAAAAGGGACAACGTCCATTGCCACGACTATTAATCCGATTACCTCCATGCACTGAGCCACGGAAGGCCGAGGAATGGAATGAAGAACTCGGCAAGTAGTTAAAAGCTTTGACTTCCTGACCTCTGTCAGGAATATTTTCATTTCTACCGAGTCTATTAGTGTTCCCAGAAAAGGAACCCTTGTGAGCGGGGACAGAGAACTTTTTTCGGTGTTCACCTTCCACCCATGAGACCTTAGAAAGGCCAGAACAATATCCATATGAGCCTTGGCTCTGAGAAAAGACGACGTCTGTATTAAGATGTCGTCCAGATAGGGTGCTACTGCAATGCCCCGCGGTCTTAGTACCGCTAGAAGGGACCCTAGCACCTTTGTGAAAATTCTTGGAGCGGTGGCCAACCCGAAGGGAAGGGCCACGAACTGGTAATTCTTGTCCAGAAAGGTGAACCTTAGGAACTGATGGTGATCTTTGTGGATAGGAATATGAAGGTACGCATCCTTTAGATCCACGGTAGTCATATATTGACCTTCCTGGATCATTGGTAAGATTGTCCGAATGGTCTCCATCTTGAAGGATGGAACTCTGAGGAATTTGTTTAGAATTTTTAGATCCAGGATTGGTCTGAAAGTTCCTTCCTTTTTGGGAACTACAAACAGGTTTGAGTAAAAACCCAGTCCTTGTTCTGCAATTGGGACTGGACATATCACTCCCATCTTGAGTAGATCTTCTACACAGCGTAAGAACGTCTCTTTCTTTGTCGTGTCTGAAGACAGACGAGAAATGTGGAACCTTCCTCTTGGAGGAGAGTCCTTGAATTCTAGAAGATATCCCTGAGCAACTATCTCTAATGCCCAGGGATCGGGAACATCTCTTGCCCAAGCCTGAGCAAAGAGAGAGAGTCTGCCCCCTACCAGATCCGGTCCCGGATCGGGGGCTACCCCTTCATGCTGTCTTAGTAGCAGCAGCAGGCTTCTTGGCCTGTTTACCCTTGTTCCAGCCCTGCAAAGGCTTCCAGGTTGCCTTGGGCTGTGGAGAGTTACCCTCTTGCTTTGCGGTCGCAGAGGTTGAAGCAGGACCGCTCCTGAAGTTGCGAAAGGAACGAAAATTAGCCTTGTTTTTAGCCTTAAAAGGCCTATCTTGCGGGAGGGCATGGCCCTTTCCCCCAGTGATATCCGAAATAATTTCTTTCAACTCTGGCCCGAAAAGGGTCTTTCCCTTGAAAGGAATATTCAGTAACTTAGTCTTAGACGACACATCGGCCGACCAAGATTTAAGCCAAAGCGCTCTGTGCGCCATGATGGCAAAACCAGAATTTTTCGCCGCTAACTTAGCTAATTGGAAAGCGGCATCTGTGATAAAAGAATTAGCCAGCTTTAGAGCCTTAATTCTATCCATAATTTCATCATATGAGGTCTCCGTCTGGAGCGACTCCTCCAGCGCCTCAAACCAGAAAGCCACTGCAGTAGTTACAGGAATAATGCAGTCAATAGGTTGGAGAAGGAAACCCTGTTGAACGAATATTTTCTTTAGTAAACCTTCTAATTTTTTATCCATAGGATCTTTGAACGCACAACTGTCTTCAATTGGTATGGCTGTGCGCTTGGCTAGCGTTGAAACTGCCCCCTCTACCTTAGGGACCGTCTGCCATGCGTCCCACCTGGGGTCTGTTATGGGGAACATTTTCTTAAAGATAGGGGGGGAACAAAGGGTACCCCTGGTCTCTCCCACTCCCTATCCACAATATCCCCCACCCTCTTCGGGATCGGAAACGCATCAGTGTATACAGGGACTTCTAGATATTTGTCCATTTTACACAATTTCTCTGGGACCACCATGGAGTCGCAATCATCCAGTGTAGCTAATACCTCCTTAAGCAGCACGCAGAGGTGTTCCAGCTTAAATTTAAACACTAAGGAATCTGATTCTGCCCGCTGAGAAACCTTTCCTGTATCAGAGATTCTGTATCAGAGATTCTGATTGCTTCTGATTGCTCAGCCTCTGTTCTTAAAACTGAGCTATCACGCTTCTTTGGAAAAACTGGCAGTTTGGATAGAAAGGCTGCAAGGGAATTATCCATTACTGCTGCTAATTGTTGTAATGTAATAGGGGCCAATGCGCTAGAGGTGCTAGGCAACGCTTGCGCGGGCGTAACTGGTGTCAACACATGGGGAGAGGAAGAAGGACTATCCTCATTACCTTCTGTCAAAGAATCATCTTGGGCTACATTTTTAAGTGTTACTGCATGGTCATTAAAATGTTTAGATACCTTAGCACACTTTAAACACAAATGCAATGGGGGTACCGCCATGGCTTTTAAACACATAGAACAGGGTCTATCTGTAGGCTCAGACATGTTATACAGACTTAGACAGCACTCAAATACAGTAAAATACACTTTTTGAAAAAACGGTACTGTGCCTTTAAATAATAAAAAGCGCACACTTTTTTTCCAAATGTCAAAAAAAATCCAATCTTTATGAAATTTTCACCATATGATCCTAATGCTTTGAAATGATTGCACACTAAGTTTCAAGACAATTAACCCCTTATTGCCCAAACCGGAGCTAAGTGAAGCAGGCCACCGGTTTAACACACTACAGTACCATGCCACAGACTGTGCTGCGGCCCTACCTTCCCCTTGTTAGAAAAAAAGTGATTGAGCATACCTTAAGCAGTTAAGCCTGCAAACTGTTCCCCCCAACTGAAGTTCTCCGGTACTCAACAGTCCTGTGTGGGAACAGCAATGGATTTTAGTTACAACATGCTAAAATCTTTTTCCTCTCAGCAGAAATCTTCATCACTTTCTGCCTCAGAGTAAATAGTACAAACCGGCACTATTTTAAAATAACAAACTCTTGATTGAAGAATAAAAACTACAAATCTAACACCACATTCACTTTACCCTTTCCCTGGAGATGCTACTTGTTAGAGCGGCAAAGAGAATGACTGGGGGGGCGGAGCCTGAGGGGGAGCTATATGGACAGCTTTGCTGTGTGCTCTCTTTGCTACTTCCTGTAGGGAATGAGAATATCCCACAAGTAAGGATGAATCCGTGGACTGGATACACCATGTAAGAGAAAGGTTGTTTTCTGATAAATGTAGTTCTGTACCATGTGACAGCAATCAGCCAATAACAGACTCATATTTTTATATAATGTGAACTCCTGCATTTGCTAAGTAGGAGCCGGTGCCTCAGGTCATTTAAAAGGCTGTGTACAATTTAATAATGAAAATAAATTACAAACAGCAAACAGTTATTTTACATAAAAAATAAAGCTAAAGGAGAAATTTCCCATACACTTTATACTATTTTATACACCGGTAAAACAAGTTATTAGAAACACATTAAAGGGACAGCAAAGTCACAATTAAACTTTTATTATTCAAATTTAAACAACTTTCCAATTTCCTTCTATGATCAAATCTGCTTTATTCCCATGGGGACCTTTGTGACAAAGCATATAATGCACTATGGTGTGCTAGCTGCTGATTAGTGCACATACAAGCCTCTTGCCATTGGCTCCCCTTATGTGCTCAGCTAGCTCCCAGTAGTGCATTGGGGCTGCTTCAATAAAGGATATCTAGAGAATGAAGCAAATATAATTGAAGTCAGTTGGAAAGTTGTTGAAAATGATGTTATTTAAATAAAGAAAAACATTTTGTGTTTCTTGTTATTTTAAGGAAAACCAAATTTACAGGACACTGTCCCTTTAAGTCTGTGATCATGTGACATAAACAGCAGCAGCTGAAGGTGCAGAATACACTTACTAAGGTCTTTACTAACAACAAGAATCAGTCACAGATCAGTGGGATAAACGTTCTGATGATAAACAGGTGCAGCTAATAGAAATAAGAAATGTATTATAAAATAACCTCATTAGAAATAAAATAATATGCAGATCACAAGATATTTATGATTAGATCAGTATATGTGATGAGACGGATACAACAGGGCCATAAGCTGAGTGATATTTATTACTGGAGCAAATAGCAGCTTCACACTAATATTAAATGGTTTATCTGGGCTCTACAGTTAGTTATAAACCAATAGGGAAATGCAGGATTCAGGTTGGCTGATACTTAAGAGTCTGTTGCTCATTGGATAACAGAAACAACCCCACAAATGAATTATAGGACAGACCTCCTCCAGCTTGAAAATATGGTTTGGTTCTGCTACAAACATTCATTATACAAAATGCTATAAATCATTATGTATTAAATTGGGATTTTTAAATGAAAGAACTTAAAGGGCCATGATACCCAAATGTTGAAACACTTGAAACTGATGCAGTATAACTGTAAACAGCTGACTAGAATTGGTATGGGTGGTAGCCTGGTGTAAAAACACAGCTCATAAAGAATGGGTACAGATAGAATATGACTTAGCGGGAAATGAACAATTGGGAGCTTCATGTTGGATCCCACACATAAGCAGAACTTTGACTTCCCACACAACCACTACAAACAAATTAACTCTTGACATCTGGGACAAACATATAATTAAGCACCAGAGACTCTCCACGATCCCTTCACTGCTTACTCCGCTGACAGATAACCCAGAATTACAAATAGTCAATAGCACAGCATATACACAATCAAGATCCCTAAAATAAATAATAACATGATACTCCATTTTGGAGAATGGTAAATTGAGAACAAAAATAGAACTGACAGATACTTGGGAAGAATTCTTCTCACCTTGGTATAGGTATTTCCAGATACACCATTATCTTGCCACTCATTCCTGTGGCAATCAACTCCGCAGACCTCTTACCCCATTTGAGTCTATGTGTTATACTTCATTATCCTCTAAAGGCTCTCTCTCACGCACTTATAAACTAATTCTTGAACATCACTCTAAAGACCTCCCGACTTATACACACAAATGGTCAGAGGACCTTCGCATACAAATCTCAGAACAAGATTGGTCTAAAATATTTGTAAACATGAGTGACCGCACCTCCTCAATCATTTACACTGAAATGAATATGAAACTTATGTGTCGTTGGTATTATACACCCGCAAGATTGGCTGTAATGTTTAAAAATGCAAATAAGCAGTGTTGGAGGGAGTGTGGAGGTATTGGTGATTTCCAATACATTTGGTGGACATGTCCTAATATTAGACAATACTGGTTGGGAGTTCAATCAGTTATCCAAGAGGTCTTAGGTATTGTATTACTCCTGGATCCTGACATATGTTTGTTAAATAACTTCCCCAGAATTAAGTGTAAGTTAAGACTTAAACTTTCATTTCGTATGATAAATTGCGCCAAAAGATTGATTCCAAGAAACTGGAAATCGCCTGTTACCCCCACTGTATTAGAATGGAAGTCCCTCATAACACACACACTAATGTTTGAAAAATACCACTATGCTAATACCACAAAGTCAGATGACTTCTTTAACATGAGTTTTCTCTGGAAAGAATACTGTAATTCTCATAATTAGATAATGTACTAACTAATGTATCCTAAGGCCCAAATTGAAGATGTGATCTAATGCATATTAAGAGGTATAAGAATATGTTTACATTGCAATGCCTTTGCCAATAATGAATCAAAATGTTCAAAATTTAATTTACTGATACATCGTGCCAGATGTAATTATTGTTTTTGTAATGTTGTTTGAATTATTTCTACTTAATAAAAAAAAAAAAAAAAAAAAAAAAAAAAAGCTGACTAGAAAATATCTCTTTGTAAAAAAGGAAGATATTTTACCTCAAATTTTCTCATACCCCATTGTAAAGGGCCTTAAGCAACAAATCAGTATGTCTGTCCCATGCAGGCAAGGGAGTGAGCCTTGTGCACACATGTTATTTCATTATTTAGTTTAAGGAAGATTTCTATGAAAACTCATGAGATCACAGTAAGAGTTAATGACCTCAGCACTGCTGATGCTGATTGGCTGCTGTTCATTTCTATCTTTATTTATTTTTTACCTGCAGCTGGGCAGCAGCTAAAGTATAACTTTTTAATCAGAACTTACTCTGCTGAGCTGAGGAAGTTATGAGGTAAAATATCTTCCTTTTTACATAAAAATGCTCACGTGATATTTTCCTGTCAGCTTTTTACAGTTATACTGCATCAGTTTCAAGTGATTTAGCATATGAGTATTATGTCCCTTTAATGTTAAATTCATTAACACAGCATAAAAATATAGAAAATAAATGAAATAAGTACAGTTGAGTTTTTTTTTA
Organism: Bombina bombina; assembly: GCF_027579735.1. Lineage (NCBI taxonomy): Eukaryota > Metazoa > Chordata > Amphibia > Anura > Bombinatoridae > Bombina > Bombina bombina. Next base: position 72,253,387 of record NC_069503.1, read on the forward strand.
TATAAAAACAGTTTCTTATATGAAGTGAATTATTTTATCTTTATCATAACAAAATACAGAACAATATTATCTCATCATTATATAGTGTGAGGCTGTTAATAAAGATTTATGTCAGGTTTTGCATATTACCGTTTAGCAGAAGCTCTGTAAGTATGAAGTCTCTCTGGTTCCTCCTGTGATATCACTGAGTGTTACACAGATATTTATACTAATGTGGGAGTGTCACCTTTCTCTGTGTGACTCACATGAACACACCTGGACTTTTATTCTCATATAGATGTCTATTGTCCCCTCTGGTGTCACATGAATACAGAGTCCCTGCCTCCCCCTCAGGGAGTGATTATCATACGGATAACTAAGGAGGAAACAAAAGGTTTATTTAAATGTGAGAGATTTTTCTGTTGTGTCCTAAAATATCTCAGGATACAGCATTATATTATGTTTTTATTGATGGGAATTGTTATTTATTTTTTTTATTATTTTTTTTTTTATTTGAGGATTGTTACAAGGCATACATAAAATGTAAAACGGAAAAAAACACATGAAGATGAGAAATACATCATAGTACCACATATTTCCAATATACACTACATAATCCAGACAAGAGGTACAGACATGTATCTAATATGCCAGATGGTCATTACTCCTCCCTGATGTCACCCAAGGTCACTTTTGGGCCTCAAAAGAAAATGTCCACACTGTAGGAGGTCAAATTAAATAAAAGAGGCCACTTACGGATCTCAGATGACAAACCTAATTTTTTAATCTTTAATATAGGTTTTGTACATTGCAACACGGTACCCCCTTTTATAAGCGAAATTTAAAATAAAGCATACCCCACAGAGATGGGGAAATGATGGGGGATATATCATCAAGGTCCCTCTGAGACCCAGTGTGTTAGTAGTATTTAATATAAACTTAAGGTTAAATCATAACCATTAACATATAAAAGTGGAGCTGTAGCACATTTACTAAGATAGTTAATAAGCAGCTTAACCTAATAATTTGTATACTCTATGAGAACCTGATAGGCCACATATAGGCCCTAATCTTATATCTAGAAATATACTTCTATAAAGTTGCGTAGAGATATTAAACCATCAACCTCTTGGGAAGTAGCTGTAGCCATAAAGCACTCGTAAAAAATAACTATATTAAGGGGGAAGCAAATGGGAATAATATAACTAACTTTTTCTAAATGCCATCCTAAAAATAACATCCATGAGTATGATTTCTTAGCTAGTGCCGGCCCATACTGGGCTTCTAAGGATGGTGAAACATTATTATATATGCATCTCTACATTGAGATCCCCGCATACAGTAATTAGTTCTCTACTAAACCATATAAGTTGCATATTTTCTATTAGAGTGTTGTATCAACACCTCTATTCATGGTTATCTCCCAGAGACAGGAAGACCCAGATATTTTAACCAAAGTAGGGAGTGTATAAGTTGCGCTATCCACTGTTATAATAAAACACTCTTATATATGAACCACTATCCTGAGTATCAAACATAAAGCTTTCAGTTTCCTAATGTACTACATAAATTATACAAATTTCTAATTTACTAATTTTCCCCCAATATCTAGCAAAGCCACTTTTGGACCTCAATTATCTCTTTCTTCAAATCTGAGGGCACAGACCTCTTTTGGACCTACAGAGTGAAAAATATACACTGAAGGAGGAGAGCTGTCTTTTATACAACAGAAACAGTACTATTAGCCCTTAACTAGTGTTAAACATCTAGTGGACACCACGATCTCTCTCTTAATGGCTGGAGCAGAGCCAGGCTTCCCGTACTAACCATTTTACCTTATATTGTATCAGAAATGAAAAAACATGTATATATCTAAGTAAGGGCCGATGGTCTCAATAAAGTATAACAGCACAAATACCTACAAATATCATAGTGAATCAAAGCTAAACTAAAGATGACCCCATGGGCTGGTAATCTTAACATATCTGCTAAGGGATATATACACTGAGCTAAAAGTAAACGTAGGGCCCAACAATGTCAAAGAAATGTTAACAAGCGTCTCAGCATCGAGTAGACATCATTCAGGATAATGCCCAGGGTCAAAGCTCAGGGAAGGGTGCCATTTGTGTTAAAATACTAAGTCAGACCTGGCACTCTGGGTCCACCACTATGCTGGATGCATCATCCCACACCAACTCTGTCCCGAGAACCACCCGGTAAGGAATCCATCAAGTTTGGGGCTGAGTCTTTATTTAAGCCCAGCGCACACCACAGCTCTAGGCCACAGCCTATGTAGAGTCCTAGAGTAATAGGGTAACATCGGGAGCACCCGGTACTCATCCGCACAGCTATACGTTGGGGAGCTGGCCGCTCTCCCCCGCACAGCCAAGCAAGTAGCAGTAATCTGGATATCCCCCTTAGAGCAGTCGCTATGGGCCTCCGCCTTGTCCTGCGTGCTGGGAATAGACCTTCCGGTCACAGTCATTTTCTGCTCAGGTATGCCGTAATCCTGCTGAGCCCTCAATTCGCATATGCCTCTCAAGCCCTCTTCTCCAGAGTCAGCCTCCTGCTGCTTCCTCTCAGATAGAACCGCACCAACGGGTGCGCCCTCATAACATATCTACTGAGCACCATGCTGCTCATTCGAAACTGCGTCCCCTGCTTCTGCAGGCCCAAAAAAGTCTTCTTTTCAGGGGCACCTGCTAAAGCCATAAGGCGATCAAATCTGTAATGTATCCGCTGCTCAAATTCAATGAATAGAGTTTGAAACTTATCATACAGGTCCTCCTCCATGTTTAAGAACGTTTATGCAGAGGATGTCAATATACTCTGCTTACCCGGTTTCCCGGGGGGGGGGGGGGGGGGGAAGAAGTAAATAATTCCATTCAGCTAGTGTCTACTATATCCTAAAGTATACATTTTTGCCGATTGGATACTCAAGCTTTAGTTTACAGGCGGGTTGTAAATCTAATTCACGGAGCTCCCAGTTTAGCAGCCATCTTAGGCCATAGCCCGGACACGCCCCCGGGAATTGTTACTTTAACAGCACTTAGTTGTAAACAGATGCATAATATTAACATGTTATTAGATACAGGGGCGGAATGAGACCAACCAGGGCCCCCGGGCAAAAGTGTGGCAGGGCCCCCCTCTTTGCCCGCCTACCTACCTTCTCTGCCCCTCCCACCCTCATTGCCCCACCCCTATTATGTTTACTTGACATATAAAGAGACAATTTTTGGCCTGAATGGAGCAATTGGATAGGCCAGAATAGACAAACATTAATGGTGCTATTATTGTAATCAAGAGAGTGAGGGAAGAAAGGACTAGCTGACCACTAAGGGCACATTACTAACTGTTGCTAATCTAAAAAAAAAATTCAGCAGCAGCACTAATATCTATGGACACGCAGTTACAGAAGTGTCCTATTTTGCAGGTACCACCAGATACATATGTAATGGGTGCAGACATTGATGTACTCAACAGGCTCCAGGCAGACCTCTGTAACAAAGATCTTCCTGTGGCAAAGTCTGAAAGGATAACTGAATGTGCACTCTGGGTCAAAATAAACTGTAATAATCGAAATGCAAAGTGCCTGATACAACATGGAAAACAAACAGATGACCCCATGCTTGAAACTTCTAAGCTGCCACATACCACCAAGGCAGATCTCTCACTATCACCATGTTAGGTGAGAGATCTGCCTTGGGGTATAGACAGCTTTACATTCTCCAAGCAGGTGGTCATCAGTGTTTATGTTTCCACAATGTTATCAAGCACTTTGCATTTCCCTTAACATTGTCAGTTTATAAATTGACCAACAGAAAGTGCACATTCAGTTATCCTGCTTTGAGCCACACAGTAATGCAGTTAACCCAGGTGGAGCCTGCTGAGTACCTAACACCTCAGTCTCACTGAGTGTATCATTTGGATGCTGCTTTTTCTCTTACTCGTTACTTTGCCATAGCACTTTTGGAACAACAAGCAGGCAGGAGTACTTACCAGTTGGAGTCTGGGAGATGCAGATGATGGCGCTGCCTTTGCCTCCCTTCCTCAGCTCACCCACCACACCAGTTGTGGACCTAATGAACAAAGGGCCCTGCTGGAAGAAATGGTTTTGCCCCCCCACTTCTTCTAACAAAAACATACATTTTAATTTTATGTATAAAAAAAGAAAAACTAAAAATCATGCTTGACTTCTATAGCCCATCCCTTCTGCCAACCAAGTAGTTAACAAAATGTTTGTGAGTGATAACAAAGGGCTTGCAGTTGTATGAGAGGAGAGCTTTACTCTTAGCAACTCAAGAGACACAAGTCACCTCAATCAGCATAAATGGGGGCGTTACAGAATGAAGCTACTATAGCAGGGAGAAGCTGGCTAGGAACCTATTACTAGACCAGCCAGGCTACAAAAAAAAGCAGCAAGGGAAAAGAAAAGTATTCTGGGCTGCTGACAGTATGAGATGCCCCACAAACACATTACATTCATTATTGTCTGGTATACTTGAATCCCTCTTGTATGCTGTCTAAACTCACTATAGACAAATGTGACAGCTCCGCAGACAACAGTGACAGCTCCGCGCTGGAGGGGGAGGGCAAAGCAGAAGAGATCGCTTAGCCTGGCTGCACTGTGAGAGACAGGAAGAAAGTGCTTTACTCATAATCAGAGGAGGAATGGTGACTTTTAGCCCAGGGGGCTCAGTACACAACTCCACTGGCAAATTAGCAGCACTTCTGCTGCAGGATCTTACATTTGTGTATAACCCACTTCAGGGGGAAACAGAAATCGACCAAAGAACCTTATCAGAATAAAAAAGGTTTTAAAAAATAGAGGATGGCATTATTACACTAGCATTTTTAATAAAAGCAATTTGAAAAAAATATATTAATATTCCTTCTGGCATACAAAAGATAGCATGGCGTTAAACAACAAAACATTGCATTATGCCTTTTAATTCTTAAAACACGAGGCTTTATTTACAGCTGACAAGAGATTTGTTTTGTCTCATACTAGGTCTGAAAACTTAGACAACAATTTAATAGAGTGTACTAAGTTTTTACAAGTTACATAGATTAAGCATGTTAAATGGTTGTCGTTAACAATTTCTTCAGAATGTACATTTTGGAGGTTACCTGCATATCATTTATGGTTAATAGAATTATTTACATTTTCTGAGGGCAAAAATATCCATTATAAAAATACTGAGAAAACCAAGACATAAATAAAACAATCATTTAAATACAAAGGTCTTGAACCTTTTAATTTTTTCAGGGTTCACTATTTTTGAGTTAACTAGGACAATTATTTAGCTGCTGGACACTAAAGGGTAGTTGCTGTTCATTGACCCAAAGCTGGAAAAAAAGATTGCTTTTTATTTTCTACTGGTGCTGGAGAGATTGTATGTATTATGGTATTAACTGGATACAGTGGACCCTCTAGGCTGCCATAATACACCATATAACGCTGAAGGTAGGTGCTGAATCATATGTAGGTTTATGGACACTAAAGAGTGTCAGACCCACACTAAGAGGGCAAGGGTTATCAGAAGAGAATTGCATGCATAGGAATGGCAAGACTGATTGAAGCTGCTATAATTAAAACGTTATCATAGTACCTCACTACCTCTTTAGCATATGCTGCCTGTATAAATCTGCCCCCAGGTTAGACCACCTGATATTTTCATTGGAAGATCTATGGCTCACAAGGAGAAACAGATTGCACAGTTGAAAAAACAAATGACAGGCTCACCTTTCTCTCACTCGCCCGGTCTGCAGGCAGCACAGCAGGATGTCACATGAGCACTCAGCACACGAAAAGTGTAGGACCTATTTAGGGACGAAACAAATTAAGGGGGAATTTATGCTGAAGGAAGGAAAGAGTGGAAAGGGTTAAATGGGAGTGTAGTTTGCTGACAGAAAGAGAATAAGGGGAGGAGATTCAGACGTGATAAAAGGAAAGTAAAACAGAAAGTAAAAGAAGAAGAGGACAGTTGTTACAGCAGCTGGTGATTTTGTGGTCATCTGTGACCCCCCTATTGTTTCTACGCTGTCTTCTGTACCTATTTCTATTTCTTCCCCTGCAGTATTTTCTGCTGCTGGGGCCTTTCCTGTTACTACAGCTTTTCTGCCTATCTATTCTATCCCTGTGTCTAGTCCTTCTTCTGGGCCTATCTTTTCTGCCCCTGTCTCCCTTCCTAGCTTGGTTTCCTCTGCTGTAATTTCTTTTTCTGCTCCTATTTTAACCCTGGGGCCTCTGGACTTTCCCACCCGTTTTTCAATGACTAATCTATCTGGGTCTTCCCTCCCGGTTCCCAGTGTTCCGCCTCCCAGGTCCCTGGTGGCAGCATTTGCTGCGGACCTGGCGAGGGGGGCAGCGGATGACATGCTGCTACATTCACCGGAGCTCCGCTTTTCTCAGCGGAGCCCGGTTAGGTCACCTTCGCCTGGGTTCATCTCAGGCCAGCAGGGCATGGAAGGTAGGCCGGGGGCTCCTTTCCTTGATCCACGTGGCCATCCGGGTATCTCCTCCCTTGCTGCCTGCTCTGCGCGCGCGCGCGGCATTGTTAGCCCTACCATAAGAGTTTCCCATATAGTAAAGCTACTAACACCTTGCTCCCCAAAACATCAGCTCTCTGCAAACACAATATACTCACGCAAGTAGGCAGGGCTGTTTTCTGTCCAGCTCCCTGCATGAAGACACTTGTGAACTACAGCTGCATTGCAACATTACATTTCTAATGCTGTTGGTTTCTCTGCAATCCCTATGCAGTTCACTGAATGCCCTTGCACCACACGCTATTCTTCCTGCCTGCTGCCGCCTCAGAGCTAAGTAACTGGTGGCCTGCGTACAGTGCCTTGGTGGGTGGAGCTAAAGCCTGGAAGTGTCTAATATGTGGACCGGACTCATCCAGTCCACATATTGCCGGGGCTGGGCTGTATATTGCCTGTCAGCCATGCCAGGACTTACCTCCTTCCACTTCACCACAGTCTGACTTCAGTCTCTTCCCTTACTCTGCATTAGCCAACGGACCTTTCGCACCTCCAGCGCACAAATGTGAACGCTACTCCTCCCCACTCCAGAAAGTTCCTTCCAGCCAAATATCAACAAAATAAATATTAATATAAAATAACAATAATAAAAAAACTTAGTGCTGCTGCATCTACCTGTAGTGGAGAGGGGCCCTTAAGATGTCGGGCCCTCGGGCAAGGGCCGATTTCCCCGACTTGTCAGTGCGCCCCTGATTAGATACATATGAGATACAAAGCTGAATATATCAATACTAATAATTTGATAATTTTATTATTTTTTCACTAACTGTATTATCTAATGCTTGAAATGGTTTGAGAGGATAAGAAGCAGTGATCTTATGATAATTTAAGATTGTGGATGCAGCTGTTTGATTTAAACAGTCAAAAAAAAATTGGGGTTCATGTCCCTTTAATAATTTTTTTGTAAGTTAAATACTGGTTCATATTAAACAAACAGCAACACAGACCCTGGCTATATAGTGTGATTTAATAATTACATCTGTGTGTAAATGTACCCAGGCTTTATAGTGTGATTTAATAAGTACATCTGTGTGTAATGTACCCCGGCTTTATAGTGTGATTTAATAAGTACATCTGTGTGTAAATGTATCCAGGCTTTATAGTGTGATTTAATAAGTACATCTGTGTGTAAATGTACCCAGGCATTATAGTGTGATTTAATAAGTGCACCTGTGTGTAAATGTACCCAGGCTTTATAGTGTGATATAATAAGTACATATGTGTGTAAATGTACCCAGGCTTTATAGTGTGATGTAATAAGTACATCTGTGTGTAAATGTACCCAGACTCTATAGTGTGATTTAATAAGTACATCTGTGTGTAAATGTACCCAGGCTTTATAGTGTGATTTAATAAGTACATCTGTGTGTAAATGTACCCAGGCTTTAAAGTGTGATTTAATAAGTACACATCTGTGTGTAAATGTACCCAGGCTTTAAAGTGTGATTTAATAAGTACATCTGTTTGTAAATGTACCCAGGGTTTATAGTGTGATTTAATAAGTACACATCTGTGTAAATGTACCCAGGCTTTATAGTGTGATTTATTAAGTACACATCTGTGTGTAATGTACTCAGGCTTTATAGTGAGATTTAATAAGTACATCTGTGTGTAAATGTACCCAGGCTTTATAGTGTGATTTAATAATTACATCTGTGTGTAAATGTACCCAGGCTTTATAGTGTGATTTAATAATTACATCTGTGTGTAAATGTACACAGGCTTTATAGTGTGATTTAATAAGTACATCTGTGTGTAAATGTATCCAGGCTTTATAGTGTGATTTAATAAGTACATCTGTGTGTAAATGTACCCAGGGTTTATAGTGTGGTTTAATAATCACATCTGTGTGTAAATGTACACAGGCTTTATAGTGTGATTTAATAAGTACATCTGTGTGTAAATGTATCCAGGTTTTATAGTGTGATTTAATAAGTACATCTGTGTGTAAATGTACCCAGGCTTTATAGTGTGATTTAATAAGTACACATATGTCTAAATGTACCCAGGCTTTATAGTGTGCTTTAATAAGTACATCGGTGTGTAAATGTACCCAGGCTCTATAGTGTGATTTAATAAGTACATATCTGTGTGTAAATGTACCCAGGCTTTATAGTGTGATTTATTAAGTACACATCTGTGTAAATGTACCCAGGCTTTATAGTGTGATTTATTAAGTACACATCTGTGTGTAATGTACTCAGGCTTTATAGTGTGATTTAATAATTACATCTGTGTGTAAATGTACCCAGGCTTTATAGTGTGATTTAATAATTACATCTGTGTGTAAATGTACCCAGGCTTTATAGTGTGATTTAATAATTACATCTGTGTGTAAATGTACCCAGGCTTTATAGTGTGATTTAATAAGTACATCTGTGTGTAAATGTACCCAGGCTTTATAGTGAGATTTAATAAGTATACATCTGTGTGTAAATGTACCCAGGCTTTATAGTGTGATTTAATAAGTACGTCTGTGTGTAAATGTACCCAGGCTTTATAGTGTGATTTAATAAGTACATCTGTGTGTAACTGTAACCAGGCTTTATAGTGTGATTTAATAAGTACATCTGTGTGTAACTGTAACCAGGCTTTATAGTGTGATTTAATAAGTACATCTGTGTGTAACTGTAACCAGGCTTTATAGTGTGATTTAATAAGTACATCTGTGTGTAAATGTACCCAGGCTTTAAAGTGTGATTTAATAAGTACATCTGTGTGTAAATGTACCCAGGCTTTATAGTGAGTATTAATAAGTACATCTGTGTGTAAATGTACCCAGGCTTTATAGTGTGATTTAATAAGTACATCTGTGTGTAAATGTACCCAGGCTTTATAGTGTGATTTAATAAGTACATGCCTGTGTGTAAATGTACCCAGGCTTTATAGTGTGATTTAATAAGTACACATCTGTGTGTAAATGTACACAGGCTTTATAGTGTGCTTTAATAAGTACATGCCTGTGTGTAAATGTACCCAGGCTTTATAGTGTGCTTTAATAAGTACATGCCTGTGTGTAAATGTACCCAGGCTTTATAGTGTGATTTAATAAGTACACATCTGTGTGTAAATGTACCCAGGCTTTATAGTGTGATTTAATAAGTACATCTGTGTGTAAATGTACCCAGGCTTTATAGTGTGATTTAATAAGTACATATCTGTGTGTAAATGTACACAGGCTTTATAGTGTGCTTTAATAAGTACATGCCTGTGTGTAAATGTACCCAGGCTTTATAGTGTGATTTAATAAGTACACATCTGTGTGTAAATGTACCCAGGCTTTATAGTGTGATTTAATAAGTACATCTGTGTGTAAATGTACCCAGGCTTTATAGTGTGATTTAATAAGTACATCTGTGTGTAAATGTACCCAGGCTTTATAGTGTGATTTAATAAGTACATCTGTGTGTAAATGTACCCAGGTTTTATAGTGTGATTTAATAAGTACATATCTGTGTGTAATGTACCCAGGCTTTATAGTGTGCTTTAATAAGTACATCGGTGTGTAAATGTACCCAGGCTTTATAGTGTGCTTTAATAAGTACATCTGTGTGTAATGTACCCAGGCTTTATAGTGTGATTAATAAGTACATCTGTGTGTAATGTACCCAGGCTTTATAGTGTGATTTAATAAGTACATCTGTGTGTAAATGTACCCAGGCTTAACAGTGTGATTTAATAAGTACATATCTGTGTGTAAATGTACCCAGGGTTTATAGTGTGAATTAATAAGTACATTTGTGTGTAAATGTACCCAGGCTTTATAGTGTGATTTAATAAGTACATCTGTGTGTAAATGTACCCAGGCTTTATAGTGTGATTTAATAAGTACATATCTGTGTGTAAATGTACCCAGGCTTTATAGTGTGATTTAATAAGTACATATCTGTGTGTAAATGTACCCAGGCTTTATAGTGTGATTTAATAAGTACATATCTGTGTGTAAATGTACCCAGGCTTTATAGTGTGATTTAATAAGTACAGCTGTGTGTAAATGTACCCAGGCTTTATAGTGTGATTTATTAAGTACACATCTGTGTATCTGTACCCAGGCTTTATAGTGTGCTTTAATAAGAACATCTGTGTGTAAATGTACCCAGGCATTATAGTGTGCTTTAATAAGTACATCTGTGTGTAAATGTACCCAGGCTTTATAATGTGATTTAATAAGTACATCTGTGTGTAAATGTACCCAGGCTTTATAGTGTGATTTAATAAGTACATCTGTGTGTAAATGTACCCAGGCTTTATAGTGTGCTTTAATAAGTACATATCTGTGTGTAAATGTACTCAGGCTTTATAGTGTGCTTTAATAAGTACATATCTGTGTGTAAATGTACTCAGGCTTTATAGTGTGATTTAATAAGTACATCTGTATGTAAATGTACTCAGGCTTTACAGTGTGATTTAATAAGTACATCTGTGTGTAAATGTACCCAGGCTTTATAGTGTGCTTTAATAAGTGCATATCTGTGTGTAAATGTACCCAGGCTTTATAGTGTGCTTTAATAAGTACATCTGTATGTAAATGTACTCAGGCTTTACAGTGTGATTTAATAAGTACATCTGTGTGTAAATGTACCCAGGCTTTATAGTGTGCTTTAATAAGTACATCGGTGTGTAAATGTACCCAGGCTTTATAGTGTGCTTTAATAAGTACATCTGTGTGTAAATGTATCCAGGCTTTATAGTGTGATTTAATAAGTACATCTGTGTGTAAATGTATCCAGGCTTTATAGTGTGACTTAATAAGTACATCTGTGTGTAAATGTATCCAGGCTTTATAGTGTGATTTAATAAGGGCATCTGTTTGTAAATGTACCCAGGCTTTATAGTGTGATTTAATAAGTACATCTGTTTGTAAATGTACCCAGGCTTTATAGTGTGATTTAATAAGTACATCTGTGTGTAAATGTATCCAGGCTTTATAGTGTGATTTAATAAGTACATATGTGTGTAAATGTACCCAGGCTTTATAGTGTGATTTAATAAGTACATCTGTGTGTAAATGTACCCAGGCTTTATAGTGTGCTTAAATAAGTATACATCTGTGTGTAAATGTACCCAGGCTTTATAGTGTGATTTAATAAGTATACATCTGTGTGTAAATGTACCCAGGCTTTATAGTGTGATTTAATAAGTACATCTGTGTGTAAATGTATCCAGGCTTTATAGTGTGATTTAATAAGTACATCTGTGTGTAAATGTATCCAGGCTTTATAGTGTGACTTAATAAGTACATCTGTGTGTAAATGTATCCAGGCTTTATAGTGTGATTTAATAAGGGCATCTGTTTGTAAATGTACCCAGGCTTTATAGTGTGATTTAATAAGTACATCTGTTTGTAAATGTACCCAGGCTTTATAGTGTGATTTAATAAGTACATCTGTGTGTAAATGTACCCAGGCTTTATAGTGTGATTTAATAAGTACATCTGTGTGTAAATGTACCCAGGCTTTATAGTGTGATTTAATAAGTACATCTGTGTGTAAATGTACCCAGACTTTATAGTGTTATTTAATAAGGGCATCTGTTTGTAAATGTACCCAGGCTTTATAGTGTGATTTAATAAGTACATCTGTTTGTAAATGTACCCAGGCTTTATAGTGTGATTTAATAAGTACATCTGTGTGTAAATGTACCCAGACTTTATAGTGTGCTATAATAAGTACATCTGTGTGTAAATGTACCCAGGCTTTATAGTGTGCTATAATATGTACATCTGTGTATAAATGTATCCAGGCTTTATAGTGTGATTTAATAAGTACATCTGTGTGTATAATGTACCTATGATTTATAGTGTGCTTTAATAAGTACATACAGTATATGTGTGTAAATGTTCCCATGCTTTATAGTGTGATTTAATAAGTACATCTGTGTGTAAATGTATCCAGGCTTTATAGTGTGACTTAATAAGTACATCTGTGTGTAAATGTATCCAGGCTTTATAGTGTGATTTAATAAGTACATCTGTGTGTAAATGTACCCAGGCTTTATAGTGTGATTTAATAAGTACATCTGTGTGTAAATGTACCCAGGCTTTATAGTGTGATTTAATAAGTACATCTGTGTGTAAATGTACCCAGGCTTTACAGTGTGATTTAATAAGTACATCTGTGTGTAAATGTACCCAGGCTTTACAGTGTGATTTAATAAGTACATCTGTGTGTAAATGTACCCAGGTTTTATAGTGTGATTTAATAAGTATATCTGTGTGTAAATGTACCCAGACTTTATAGAGTGCTTTAATAAGTACACATCTGTGTGTAAATGTACCCAGGCTTTATAGTGTGCTTTAATAAGTACATCTGTGTGTAAATGTACCCAGGCTTTATAGTGTGATTTAATAAGTACATCTGTGTGTAAATGTATCCAGGCTTTATAGTGTGCTTTAATAAGTACATCTGTGTGTAAATGTACCCAGGCTTTATAGTGTGCTTTAATAAGTACATCTGTGTGTAAATGCACCCAGGCTTTATAGTGTGCTTTAATAAGTACATCTGTGTGTAAATGTACCCAGGCTTTATAGTGTGATGTAATAAGTACATCTGTGTGTAAATGTACTTAGGCTTTATAGTGTGATTTACTAAGTACATCTGTGTGTAAATGTACTTGGCTTTATAGTGTGATTTAATAAGTACATCTGTGTGTAAATGTATCCAGGCTTTATAGTGTGATTTAATAAGTACATCTGTGTGTAAATGTACCTAAGGCTTTATAGTGTGATTTAATAAGTGCATCTGTGTGTAAATGTACCCAGGCTTTATAGTGTGCTTTAATAAGTACATCTGTGTGTAAATGTACCCAGGCTTTATAGTGTGCTTTAATAAGTACATCTGTGTGTAAATGTACCCAGGCTTTATAGTGTGATGTAATAAGTACATCTGTGTGTAAATGTACTTAGGCTTTATAGTGTGATTTACTAAGTACATCTGTGTGTACATGTACTTGGCTTTATAGTGTGATTTAATAAGTACATCTGTGTGTAAATGTATCCAGGCTTTATAGTGTGATTTAATAAGTACATCTGTGTGTAAATGTACCCAGGCTTTATAGTGTGATTTAATAAGTGCATCTGTGTGTAAATGTACCCAGGCTTTATAGTGTGATTTAATAAGTACATATCTGTGTGTAAATGTATCATGACTTTATAGTGAGCTTTAATAAGTACATCTGTGTTTAAATGTACCCAGGCTTTATAGTGTGATTTAATAAGTACATCTGTGTGTAAAAGTACCCAGGCTTTATAGTGTGATTTAATAAGTACATCTGTGTGTAAATGTACCCAGGCTTTATAGTGTTCTTTAATAAGTACATCAGTGTGTAAATGTATGCAGGCTTTATAGTGTGATTTAATACGTACATTTGTGTGTAAATGTACCCAGGCTTTATAGTGTGATTTAATAAGTACATCTGTGTGTAAATGTACCCAGGCTTTATAGTGTGCTTTAATAAGTACATCTGTGTGTAAATGTACCCAGGCTTTATAGTGTGCTTTAATAAGTACACCTGTGTGTAAATGTACCTAGGCTTTATAGTGTGCTTTAATAAGTACATCTGTGTGTAATTGTACCCAGGCTTTATAGTGTGATGTAATAAGTACATCTGTGTGTAAATGTACCCAGGCTTTATAGTGTGCTTTAATAAGTACATCTGTGTGTAAATGTATCCAGGCTTTATAGTGTTATTTAATAAGTACATCTGTGTGTAAATGTACCCAGGCTTTATAGTGTGATTTAATAAGTACATCTGTGTGTAATTGTACCCAGGCTTTATAGTGTGATGTAATAAGTACATCTGTGTGTAAATGTACCCAGGCTTTATAGTGTGATTTAATAAGTACATCTGTGTGTAAATGTACCCAGGCTTTATAGTGTGATTTAATAAGTACATATATGTGTGTAAATGTACACAGGCTTTATAGTGTGATTTAATAAGTACATCTGTGTGTAAATGTACTTAGGCTTTATAGTGTGATTTAATAAGTACATCTGTGTGTAAATGTACTTAGGCTTTATAGTGTGATTTGATAAGTACATCTGTGTGTAAATGTATCCAGGCTTTATAGTGTGATTTAATAAGTACATCTGTGTGTAAATGTACCCAGGCTTTATAGTGTGATTTAATAAGTGCATCTGTTTGTAAATGTACCCAGGCTTTATAGTGTGATTTAATAAGTACATCTGTGTGTAAATGTACCCAGGCTTTATAGTGTGCTTTAATAAGTGCATCTGTGTGTAAATGTACCCAGGCTTTATAGTGTGATTTAATAAGTACATCTGTGTGTAAATGTATCATGACTTTATAGTGAGCTTTAATAAGTACATCTGTGTGTAAATGTACCCAGGCTTTATAGTGTGCTTTAATAAGTACATCTGTGTGTAAATGTACCCATGCTTTATAGTGTGCTTTAATAAGTACATCTGTGTGTAAATGTACCCAGGCTTTATAGTGTGATTTAATAAGTACATCTTTGTGTAAATGTACCCAGGCTTTAAAGTACGATTTAATAAGTACATCTGTGTCCAAATGTACCCAGGCTTTATAGTGTGATTTAATAAGTACATCTGTGTGCAAATGTACTCAGGCTTTATAGTGTGATTTAATAAGTACATCTGTGTGCAAATGTACTCAGGCTTTATAGTGTAATTTAATAAGTACATTTGTGTGTAAATGTACCCAGGCTTTATAGTGTGATTTAATAAGTACATTTGTGTGTAAATGTACCCAGGCTTTATAGTGTGATTTAATAAGTACATCTGTTTGTAAATGTACCCAGACTTTATAGTGTGATTTAATAAGTACACATCTGTGTGTAAATGTACCCAGGCTTTATAGTCTGATTTAATAAGTACATCTGTGTGTAAATGTACCCAGACTTTATAGTATGATTTAATAAGTACACATCTGTGTGTAAATGTGCCCAGGCTTTATAGTGTGATTTAATAAGTACATCTGTGTGTAAATGTACCCAGGCTTTATAGTGTGCTTTAATAAGTACATCTGTGTGTAAATGTACCTAAGCTTTACAGTGTGATTTAATAAGTACATCTGTGTGTAAATGTATCCAGGCTTTATAGTGCGCTTTTATAAGTACATATCTGTGTGTAAATGTACTTAGGCTTTATAGTGTCATTTAATAAGTACATATCTGTGTGTAAATGTACCCAGGCTTTATAGTGTGATTTAATAAGTACATCTGTGTGTAAATGTACTTAGGCTTTATAGTGTGATTTAATAAGTACACATCTGTGTGTAAATGTACCCAGGCTTTATAGTGTGCTTTAATAAGTACATCTGTGTGTAAATGTACCCAAGCTTTACAGTGTGATTTAATAAGTACATCTGTGTGTAAATGTATCCAGGCTTTATAGTGCGCTTTAATAAGTACATATCTGTGTGTAAATGTATCCAGGCTTTATAGTGTGATTTAATAAGTACATCTGTGTGTAAATGTACCCAGGCTTTATAGTGTGATTTAATAAGTACATATCTGTGTGTAAATGTACCCAGGCTTTATAGTGTGATTTAATAAGTACATCTGTGTGCAAATGTATCCAGGCTTTATAGTGTGATTTAATACGTACATTTGTGTGTAAATGTATCCAGGCTTTATAGTGTCATTTAATAAGTACATATCTGTGTGTAAATGTACCCAGGCTTTATAGTGTGATTTAATAAGTACATCTGTGTGTAAATGTACCCAGGCTTTATAGTGTGATTTAATAAGTACATATCTGTGTGTAAATGTACCCAGGCTTTATAGTGTGATTTAATAAGTACATCTGTGTGCAAATGTATCCAGGCTTTATAGTGTGATTTAATACGTACATTTGTGTGTAAATGTATCCAGGCTTTATAGTGTGATTTAATAAGTATATCTGTGTGTAAATGTATCCAGGCTTTATAGTGTGATTTAATAAATACATATCTGTGTGTAAATGTACCCAGGTTTTATAGTGTGATTTAATAAGTACATATCTGTGTGTAAATTACAAAACATAATCAACAATGTGGCCACTCTCTGGTAAAACACAAAGTGTAAATTTAAACAAAAAAGGCTTACAGTGAGGACCCTTTGTGCCTGCTAAAGGGTTAAAGCTGGAATGCTTCACGTGTCCCTTATATGAATCATCTGCTGCTCTGTATATTAGAGGATGGTAGTGATGCACAGAAATAGAAATTCTGGACCGAAACTGAACCCAAAGATCTAGGATGCACTTGGCCAAAAAACGAAAATGTTTTTTTTTCAAATTATTTTGAAATATATTTTTTTTGCATAATTAGACTATTTAAAAGGGACATGAAACCTTCATTTTTCTCTCACGATTCAGTTAGAAAATACAATTTTAAACAACTTTCTAATTTACTTCTATTATCCAATTTGTTTCATTCTCTTGGTATCATTTGTTGAAGAAGCAGCAATGCACTAATGGTTTCTTACTGAACTCATGGGTGAGCCAATCACAATCGATATATATGTTCAGCCACCAATCAACAGCTAGAACCTAGGTTCTCTGCTGCTCCCGAGCTTGCCAATATAAACCTTTCAGCAAAGGATGACAAGAGAAGGAAGCCAATTAAATAATAGAACTAAATTGTAAAGTTGTTTAAAATTGTATTCTCTATCTGAATCATGAAAAAACATTTTTGTTTTTCATGTCCCTTTAATGAATGAATCTGAATTGAAAAACTGCAAGCCAATAAAAAAAACACACTTTTATTGACAGTAACACACTAAAACAATAATATGCTACACAATAATTTTACCAAGAAAAAAAGCAACAAAAAAACTAAACAAAAAAAACGAAAGAAAAAAACGATAGCATTTTTTCGCTATAAAGTTTGTGCATCCCTACGTAAAACAATATTAAATATCAATATACTGTATTATTCTGTAGTTCTGTATAACAGAATCAGATGTAACAGTTTTTTTTATACCAAATAAAGTATAGCCCTAGAAAACTATTATTGTATGCAGAACAGTAAGTCAAGAGCAGCTCTAGCATCACATTTGTAATACACAATCATTTTACTGAAAATAGGCAAAAAAAACCCGAAAAGCAAAATAACCGAAATTGCTATTTTCTGCTGAAACGTTTCTGCGGCTGATATTTCGGTGCCCCAGAGACCGAACTTTTTTTCACTTTCTGCGATGAGATTTTTTTAGTGAAAATTTTTCTGCAGGTCATTTTTAAATAAAATAAAATTGTAAATTTGTCAGTTACACTAAAGCACCAGATCAATTGCAATGTGTTGGTTAACTGGAGAATAAAGCAATATTTAAAGTTGTATAATCTAGTGCAGTAGTTGAAAATTGCATTGCAAATTAACTGCAGACAAAAAAAGTAATTGTAAAATGTCTCTTGAATTAATTTGTTTCCTTTTCTCTTAGTCTAACATAGAAATGTAGCAATAAAAAAGGTGCATTGCTCATATGAACAGCTTACATTCAGAGAAAAACAGCTTTCCAGACTGTGAAAAGCTAGGAAACGAGCTTGCAAAAATCGACAACAATCAATGCACTGCTGCTTTGCAGTACTACTGCATATTTGATTGTTGTCTTCAAACAGCACTTCGATCTGGATGCACTGTGTTAAGGAAAACTTATACAATGTAGCCAGAGAACAGCTCTGTTTAAAAAGAACAGCCTAAAGTGGAGCAGCACTGAAAAGTTAAAGTGCTAACAGTTCCTGTTCTTTCTGCAGACATGCTGCATTTTCTGCGATGACATCTCAGATCACTCTATGTTCTGCCTTGGGGTTCGGTGCATCCCTAGTGGATAGCAGAATTGTATGGTAATTAAAGGGACGGTAAAGTCATCATTAGATATTCAGGATTTAGACAGAGCATATCATTTTAAACGACTTTACAATTTACTTCTAATATTTAATTTGCTTGCTTCTCTTTTTATCCTAGGTTCTAGCTGCCGATTGGTGCAGTATATATATATATATAGATATATATACACGGTATATGTACATACATACATACGTACATACATACATACATACACACACACACACACGGTATATGTACATAATACATACATACATACACACACACACGGTATATGTACATACATACACGGTATATGTACATACATACATACATACACACACAGTATATGTACATACATACATATGTACATACATACATACATACATACACACACGGTGTATGTACATACATACGTACATACACACGCAGTATATGTACATAAATACACACACGGTATATGTACATACATACACACATACACACGCGGTATATGTACATACATACATACACACACACGGTATATGTACATACATACACACACACGGTATATGTACATACATACATACATACACACACGGTATATGTACATACATACATACATACACACACACACGGTATATGTACATACACACACACACACGGTATATGTACATACATACGTACATACATACATACATACATACATACATACACACACAGTATATGTACATACATACATATACACACACACATACTCGGTATATGTACCTACATACATACGTACGTACATACATACGTACGTACATACATACATACATACACACACGGTATATGTACATACATACACGGTATATGTACATACGTACATACATACACACACACACACACCGATTGTCATTGGCTCACCCCATGTGTTCAGTTAGAAACCAGTAGTGTGTAGTATGTTCTACCTAAATCATGAATGAAACATTTTTCAGGTCCCTTTAATGATACTACACCAGCCGCTTATACTTCAGTGCATCACTAGGTACACTTAACGCTACTTAGCAGGGTCTACACCTGGGTTAGCTCAAGCAGTAATATATTATATATTTATTATGGCAATGACGGAAACTAAAAAGTACAGACCAGTGATTTCTCAATTGTATGAATCTAATTATTCCCTAGACCATGCACATGGGCTCTCACAGGTGGATTTTCTATGTATTTCTCTTTTTTGGGATCATCTATGTGAAATTAGGGTGAATAACACATTTATTTGAATGCACATCTATAGGGTTTCTGTGCTGCTGGGGAGCTCAGGATGTAAATCTGCAGGGAATGACAGCTCTAATCTTTATGGCCACTGGAATTGAAGAGGGTGGGGGGTCCTGTCACACTTTTTGCCCAGGGGCCCTGGTTGGTCTCAGTCTGCCCCTGTATATACATTTATATAAACTAATGTTAGTGTCATAAAGGGCTTTGTCAGCTGTAAAACACAAAGACCTAAAATTCCACTGAGGAGGTAAATTGTGAAAACTAAGAGATAAAAAACATTTATCGCCATTAAAGTCTATGGAGAATTTTTATGATACCAGCAGTCTCCAAACTTTACCACCGCAATGAAAACACGGCCAAAGCATGACCTGTTAGAACCATATAGAAAAAGGCATTGAGGCATTACTGCAATACCCTGAAAGCGATCACGATTGCTTCCTGCGCTTCAAACCCAAGATGATGTGCCAGGCATCTCCTTGGTTGTTAACGACCATTTTTTGTAGGACGTGCCTGGCACGTCCTTGGTCCTTAAGGGGTTAAACTCTGAAAAGTGTTTTTTTCAATCATTAGCATTATAAGTGCACACTAAAGGCTTCATGAACCTGACCCTGCTACATATCTGCACCTAGTAAGTCTGAACAGGGGTGATAAAATCATGTAAAACAATATAAGTGTTGCTAACAAAATAGCAGTGACAACCCTTTGTCTACTCAATAACAAGTTCAGATTAGCTCCTACAAATAAGGCAATCTATGTGGGGAGGGGGTTTGGTCATTGGAAAAATAAGTGTTAATCTCTTTGGAAAGTGTATTCACTAGGCCTGTGTATTAGATTAGTGCAACACCACACACAAGTCTCATGAAAATAAATTGTTTTATATCATTTTAAGCCAGGGATGCCCTCTGTGCTAGTTACTGTGTGCCCCTAGATAAAGCAGGACTGATAATGTGCACTTTGGGGGCTTCTGGTAGGTCAGCAAACAAGAGCCCTAGAACTTGCCCTGTGCAACTGGACATTTGTTGTAAATATTATTATTATTTGTGTGTTTAACAGACAAAATGTATACGCAGCCCATAAAGATCCTAAATACTGACCTGCGGCCCCTGTGAGTTAGGGCCCATCACTGCCCTGTGCTACTCCTAGCAAATCTGACCATAATGCAGCTAATCATTCCCATACATTCATATCTACACATATATTTATTTATAATATAACACTTTAGCTGTTGTCTGGTTTACAAATGAATAAACTACACCTGTGTGATGACACGTGAGCTGCACATTATACACATTACCAGTGACGTGCAGTGACGTCAGAGGCTGGTGAGGCAGGATATGCCTTCATTCTTTAGATATCCTTTGTTGAAGAAATAGCAATGCACATGGGTGAGCCAATCACATGAGGTATCTATGTGCAGCCACTGAGCATATTTAGATATGATTTTCAACAAAGGACATCAAAATAATGAAGAAAATTAGATATTAGATGTAAATTGGAAAGTTATTTAAATTTGCATATGGGTTTCATATGGGTTTCATGTCCCTTTAAATGGTGTCTTGGAAAACTGGTCAACTTAGTAAACAACTGATTTTAGTTTAAAGGATTGTAACAGAAACTCTTGCCAGATAACACAATGCTTGCTCTGATTATGAGATCTAGAAATCCATGCCCATTAAAATATGTTTAAAACATACTTTTTACTTTAATGCTGCAAATTATGCTTATAGATTCTTTCATTACATAAGGGATGAGAGTCAGAGGGGGAGGAAGAGAGACAGAGAAAGAAAGAAAGAGACCATGGGGGAGAACAACACATAAGGAGAGAGATGGATAGATAGAGAGAGATAGACACACACACACACACACACAAGGGGGGGGGGACCACTGCATTTTAAAGTAATAAAACAGCAGAGCTACAGAGAGTTCAGAAAATTAGTCTATAATTTAGTGTGAAGTACAGAGGCAAGCTGCTAAGTTAGTGGGTGTAAAGTTTGAGTAAACAAAATACAAAAATGACCCTGCTGTAAAAGAGTAAACAAACACTAAACCACATTCATTAAATGATCATTTTCACTAACAGAATCCCTATCAGTAAAATCTTACTTTAATAAGATGTTGGTGAAACAGTGCTCTCTGTGCCTCTCTCCTGCTCTGGAAGGATTCAGGAAGTGACAGTGGCACATTCCACTGCACTTAGAGGGGAAGAACAGAACTCTCTTTTTCACTTTAGCAAAGCTGGCAGCTTCACAGGACAGCAACAAAATATATGAAAGTTGTTTTTTTCCGTTTTTGTTTTGTTTTATATGATTTAACATCCAGCCCCAACCCCTATGTTCCACTTACTAATGCCTCTCGCTGGATTGGTTCAGCCCAAATAGGACTGCCTCAAATAAGCAGTTAATGGGCCATGCAATGATCTTAACCACTTGCATCCAGTAGATGGCGCAGCATGTTGTGTAATGGTGGGCAGACCTGCTTGTGCCTCTTCATTGCACAACATATAGCTGTGAGAAAAAAAAATGCTGGGAAAAAAAAATTACAATTTTTTTTTTAAAGCCAATAAAAAAAATATATTTTTGCCCATATGAGAGGTGAATCACTGCCTCACCTGCCTCTAGTGACTGCACATCACTGCACATTACATGATACTCAGTGTCTAATACTGATTTATATAACGTTTTATCTTATTCCCCTGCCCTGTGTGTAGCTGCTGTAAATGACTAACTCATAAACATAACTTGTGTTACAGTTGTGCTTCTGTGTGTATTAACCCTTCACTGGCACAGAGAGCAGCACAGTGTGTATTAACCCTTCACTGGCACAGAGAGCAGCACAGTGTGTATTAACCCTTCACTGGCACAGAGAGCTGCACAGTGTGTATTAACCCTTCACTAGCACAGAGAGCAGTAGTGTGTATTAACCCCTTCACTAGCACAGAGAGCAGCACAGTGAGTATTAACCCTTCACTGGCACACAGAGCAGCACAGTGTGTATTAACTCTTCACTGGCACACAGAGCAGCACAGTGTGTATTAACTCTTCACTGGCACAGAGAGCAGCACAGCGTGTATTAACCCTTCACTGGCACACAGAGCAGCACAGTGTGTATTAACTCTTCACTGGCACAGAGAGCAGCACAGTGTGTATTAACCCTTCACTGGCACAGAGAGCAGCACAGTGTGTATTAACCCTTCACTGGCACAGAGAGCAGCACAGTGTATATTAACCCTTCACTGGCACAGAGAACAGCACAGTGTGTATTAACCCTTCACTGGCACAGAGAGCTGCACAGTGTGTATTAACCCTTCACTGGCACAGAGAGCTGCACAGTGTGTATTAACCCTTCACTGGCACAGAGAACAGCACAGTGTGTATTAACCCTTCACTGGCACAGAGAGCAGCACAGTGTGTATTAACCCTTCACTGGCACAGAGAGCAGCACAGTGTGTATTAACCCTTCACAGCACAGTGTGTATTAACGCTTCACTGGCACAGAGAGCAGCACAGTGTGTATTAACCCTTCACTGGCACAGAGAGCCACACAGTGTTTATTAAACCTTAACTAGCCCAGAGAGCAGCACAGTGTGTATTAACCCTTCACAGCACAGTGTGTATTAACCCTTCACTGGCACAGAGAGCAGCACAGTGTGTATTAACCCTTCACTGGCACAGAGAGCCACACAGTGTGTATTAACCCTTCACTGCACAGAGAGCCGCACAGTGTGTATTAACCCTTCACTAGCACGGAGAGCAGCACCGTGTGTATTAACCCTTCACTGGCCCAGAGAGCAGCACAGTGTGTATTAACCCTTCACTAGCACAGAGAGCAGCACAGTGTGTATTAACCCTTCACTAGCACAGATAGCAGCACTGGCACTGGCCCAGAGAGCAGCACAGTGTGTATTAACCCTTCACTAGCACAGAGAGCAGCACAGTGTGTATTAACCCTTCACTAGCATAGATAGCTGCACGTTGTGTATTAACCCTTCACTAGAACAGAGAGTTGCACAGTGTGTATTAACCCTTCACTAGCACAAATAGAAGCACAGTGTGTATTAACCCCTTCAACAGCACAAATAGCAGTGTGCATAAACCCCTTCACTGGCACAGAGAGCTGTATTAACCCTTCACTAGCACAGAGAGCAGCACAGTGTGCATTAACCCTTCACTTGGATAGAGTGCAGTACAGTGTGTATTAATCCTTCACTAGCACAAATAGCTGCACAGTGTGTATTAACCCTTCACAAGCACAGAGAGCAGCACAGTGTGTATTAACTCTTCAATAGGGAGGAATAAAGGATGTGCGCTAGAAAAGCTCTCTCACTCACAATGGTAATTATTGCATCAAAAGATCTCTGAAGACTGTATTTCTATACAATGTATTTATTGGTAAGCTGAAATGAGCATATATGTAATTTAAAAAACATATAAAGTTACCACCGGTGGATTTCTAAACCTGGTTACAATAAAATATACTTTAAAAGGCAAGAGGAAAGAGGGTATCAATGCGGTTAACCTCCAAACGTTGATAACATAACATGTGATCAAAGACTCTCAGTAATAACGAATAAAAACAGCAAAGTCTGTTGTATTAGATTATGTTTCAAAGTAGAATATTCAATTATGTCACAGGTCAATGTGATAGGTTATATATATCAGTCCAAATATCCCTTAGCAATCGGATTACTACAGCATCTGTTTTAACAGACAAAAGTTCCTTTTCATGTAGTAAGGAGGACACAAGCGGAGATTTTAAACTTGGCCAGCGGTATAAAGAAATTCACAACACAGTACCTTTGGTTTCAGGGGACAGCGATTTGCAGCTTTAGAGGAGTCCAGGTATACTTTACCACAAGCAGAAGATTTCTTTACTTGGTGGTTGCACACATTGCGCTAAGAAATACCGTGTCCGTCTTTGTTTGCCGAGGTAGCTCAACCGTCACAGTAACTTCCGTACTTGCGGTCACAAGGGCTGTATTGGCCAATCCGAGCTCCTGATTTTCGGTGTGGAATTCAAAAGTGTTCCAAAAAACTTCTTAGCTTTCAGATCCAGTTAAAAAGTCTCACAGAGCGCTCTGTTTAGTTGAAAACTGGTTTAAAACAATACTGCATCTACGCGTTTTAACCGGGGATAGTCCTTTATCAAGATCACAGTATGTAATAAACCTTTCACTAGCACAGTGTGTATTAACCCTTCACTTGGACAGAGCAAAACACAGTGTGTATTAACCCCTCACTAGCACAGAGAGCAGCACAGTGTGTATTAACCCTTCACTAGCACAGAGAGCAGCACAGTGTGCATTAGCCCTTTACTTGCATAAAAGAAAAAGAAGAAAATGACTTATTACTCCATTGCCTGGCACAAGTAGATGAGTAACATAGCATTCAAAGAACAACAACATTTATAACAATTATAAATTTTTTAAGAAGACCAGAAAGTCACTAAAACGTTTTATCACACAATACACACAGCCTAACTCACTCACCGAGAAGCAGCTGCACAGGAAGTAAATGGGAGGGGAACAAAGGTCAGTTCAATACTGAACTACATCTCCCAGAATACACGCTGAGAAGTCACATGTTAAGCAGCAGCCAATCAGACAAAAGAACAAAATGCAAACATTTTAAAGACAAACTGGATGCTATTTAATATTGTTTAAATGCTGCAAATTAATAAAATTAGTAACTGAGCACATTGTCACTGTCATATCCTCTACTAGTGCATTACAGCTACACTATATATATTAGCACTTTCACTAGCACTGAGAAGAGCTGCACTTTGTAACCCCTTCACCAGTACATAAAGCTGCACTGTGTGAATTAACCCATCACTAGCAGAGAGCAGCACAGTGTGTATTAACCCTTCACTAGCACAGAGAGCTGCACAGTGTGTATTAACCCTTCACTAGCACAGAGAGCAGCACAGTGTGTATTAACCCTTCACTAGCACAGAGAGCAGCACAGTGTGTATTAACCCTTCACTAGCACAGATAGCAGCACCGTCACTGGCCCAGAGAGCAGCACAGTGTGTATTAACCCTTCACTAGCACAGAGAGCAGCACAGTGTGTATTAACCCTTCACTAGCACAGATAGCTGCACGTTGTGTATTAACCCTTCACTAGAACAGAGAGTTGCACAGTGTGTATTAACCCTTCACTAGCACAAATAGAAGCACAGTGTTTATTATCCCCTTCAACAGCACAAATAGCAGTGTGCATAAACCCCTTCACTGGCACAGAGAGCTGTATTAACCCTTCACTAGCACAGAGAGCAGCACAGTGTGCATTAACCCTTCACTTGGACAGAGTGCAGTACAGTGTGTATTAATCCTTCACTAGCACAAATAGCTGCACAGTGTGTATTAACCCTTCACAAGCACAGAGAGCAGCACAGTGTGTATTAACCCTTCACTAGCACAGATAGCTGCACGTTGTGTATTAACCCTTCACTAGAACAGAGAGTTGCACAGTGTGTATTAACCCTTCACTAGCACAAATAGAAGCACAGTGTTTATTATCCCCTTCAACAGCACAAATAGCAGTGTGCATAAACCCCTTCACTGGCACAGAGAGCTGTATTAACCCTTCACTAGCACAGAGAGCAGCACAGTGTGCATTAACCCTTCACTTGGACAGAGTGCAGTACAGTGTGTATTAATCCTTCACTAGCACAAATAGCTGCACAGTGTGTATTAACCCTTCACAAGCACAGAGAGCAGCACAGTGTGTATTAACCCTTCACAAGCACAGAGAACAGCACAGTGTGTATTAACTCTTCAATAGGGAGGAATAAAGGATGTGCGCTAGAAAAGCTATCTCACTCACAATGGTAATTATTGTATCAAAAGATCTCTGAAGACTGTATTTCTATACAATGTATTTATTGGTAAGCTGAAATGAGCATATATGTAACTTAAAAATAGGATACACGCAATTTAAAAAACATATAAAGTTACCACCGGTGGATTTCTAAACCTGGTTACAATAAAATATACTTTAAAAGGCAAGAGGAAAGAGGGTATCAATGCGGTTAACCTCCAAACGTTGATAACATAACATGTGATCAAAGACTCTCAGTAATAACGAATAAAAACAGCAAAGTCTGTTGTATTAGATTATGTTTCAAAGTAGAATATTCAATTATGTCACAGGTCAATGTGATAGGTTATATATATCAGTCCAAATATCCCTTAGCAATCGGATTACTACAGCGTCTGTTTTAACAGACAAAAGTTCCTTTTCATGTAGTAAGGAGGACACAAGCGGAGATTTTAAACTTGGCCAGCGGTATAAAGAAATTCACAACACAGTACCTTTGGTTTCAGGGGACAGCGATTTGCAGCTTTAGAGGAGTCCAGGTATACTTTACCACAAGCAGAAGATTTCTTTACTTGGTGGTTGCACACATTGCGCTAAGAAATACCGGGTCCGTCTTTGTTTGCCGAGGTAGCTCAACCGTCACAGTAACTTCCGTACTTGCGGTCACAAGGGCTGTATTGGCCAATCCGAGCTCCTGATTTTCGGTGTGGAATTCAAAAGTGTTCCAAAAAACTTCTTAGCTTTCAGATCCAGTTAAAAAGTCTCACAGAGCGCTCTGTTTAGTTGAAAACTGGTTTAAAACAATACTGCATCTACGCGTTTCAACTGGGGATAGTCCTTTATCAAGATCACAGTATGTAATAAACCTTTCACTAGCACAGTGTGTATTAACCCTTCACTTGGACAGAGCACAACACAGTGTGTATTAACCCCTCACTAGCACAGAGAGCAGCACAGTGTGTATTAACCCTTCACTAGCACAGAGAGCAGCACAGTGTGTATTAACCCTTCACTAGCACAGAGAGCAGCACAGTGTGCATTAGCCCTTTACTTGCATAAAAGAAAAAGAAGAAAATTACTTATTACTCCATTGCCTGGCACAAGTAGATGAGTAACATAGCATTCAAAGAACAACAACATTTATAACAATTATACATTTTTTAAGAAGACCAGAAAGTCACTAAAACGTTTTATCACACAATACACACAGCCTAACTCACTCACCGAGAAGCAGCTGCACAGGAAGTAAATGGGAGGGGAACAAAGGTCAGTTCAATACTGAACTACATCTCCCAGAATACACGCTGAGAAGTCACATGTTAAGCAGCAGCCAATCAGACAAAAGAACAAAATGCAAACATTTTAAAGACAAACTGGATGCTATTTAATATTGTTTAAATGCTGCAAATTAATAAAATTAGTAACTGAGCACATTGTCACTGTCATATCCTCTACTAGTGCATTACAGCTACACTATATACATTACAGCTACACAATATATATTAGCACTTTCACTAGCACTGAGAAGAGCTGCACTTTGTAACCCCTTCACCAGTACATAAAGCTGCACTGTGTGAATTAACCCATCACTAGCAGAGAGCAGCACAGTGTGTATTAACCCTTCACTAGCACAGAGAGCTGCACAGTGATAAAGGCCGATTCCCGGCTAAAACGCGTAGATGCAGTATTGTTTTAAACCAGTTTTCAACTAAACAGAGCGCTCTGTGAGACTTTTTAACTGGATCTGAAAGCTAAGAAGTTTTTTGGAACACTTTTGAATTCCACGCCAAAAATCAGGAGCTCGGATTGGCCAATACAGCCCTTGTGACCGCAAGTACGGAAGTTACTGTGACGGTTGAGCTACCTCGGCAAACAAAGACGGACCCGGTATTTCTTAGCGAGATGTGTGCAACCACCAAGTAAAGAAAGCTTCTGCTTGTGGTAAAGTATACCTGGAAACCTCTAAAGCTGCAAATCGCTGTCCCCTGATACCAAAGGTACTGTGTTGTGAATTTCTTTATACCGCTGGCCAAGTTTAAAATCTCCGCTTGTGTCCTCCTTACTACATGAAAAGGAACTTTTGTCTGTTAAAACAGACGCTGTAGTAATCCGATTGCTAAGGGATATTTGGACTGATATATATAACATATCACATTGACCTGTGACATAATTGAATATTCTACTTTGAAACATAATCTAATACAACAGACTTTGCTGTTTTTATTCATTATTACTGAGAGTCTTTGATCACATGTTATGTTATCAACGTTTGGTTAACCGCATTGATACCCTCTTTCCTCTTGCCTTTTAAAGTATATTTTATTGTAACCAGGTTTAGAAATCCACCAGTGGTAACTTTATATGTTTTTTAAATTGCGTGTATCCTATTTTTAAGTTACATATATGCTCATTTCAGCTTACCAATAAATACATTGTATAGAAATACAGTCTGCAGAGATCTTTTGATACAATAATTACCATTGTGAGTGAGATAGCTTTTCTAGCGCACATCCTTTATTCCTCTCATTGTTTTTAAAGCTGTTCTTAGCAGATACACCTTTTTTAGGAAGTGCATTTCCCACACCTGTTAGTTTTTAACTACTTGTATTTCTTTACTTTAACTCTTCAATAGTACAGAGAGCAGCACAGTGTGTATTAATCCCTTCCCTGGCACAGAGAACAGCACAGTGTGTATTAACCCTTCCTATGACAGAGAGCAGCACAGTGTGTATTAACCTCTTCACTAGCACAAATAGCAACACAGTGTGTATTAAACCCTTCACTAGCACAAATAGCAGCACAGTGTGTATTAACCCTTCACTAGCACAAATAGCAGCACAGTGTGTATTAACCCTTCACTAGCACAAATAGCAGCACAGTGTGTATTAACCCTTCACTAGCACAAATAGCAGCACAGTGTGTATTAACCATTCACTAGCACAGAGAGTTGCACAGTGTGTATTAACCTCTTCACTAGCACAAATAGCAGCACAGTGTGTATTAACCCTTCACTAGCACAAATAGCAGCACAGTGTGTATTAACCTCTTCACTAGCACAAATAGCAGCACAGTGTGTATTAACCCTTCACTAGCACAAATAGCAGCACAGTATGTATTAACCATTCACTAGCACAGAGAGCAGCACAGTGTGTATTAACCTCTTCACTAGCACAAATAGCAACACAGTGTGTATTAAACCCTTCACTAGCACAAATAGCAGCACAGTGTGTATTAACCCTTCACTAGCACAAATAGCAGCACAGTGTGTATTAACCATTCACTAGCACAGAGAGTTGCACAGTGTGTATTAACCCTTCACTAGCATGGTGAGCAGCACAGTGTGTATTAACCTCTTCACTAGCACAAATAGCAACACAGTGTGTATTAAACCCTTCACTAGCACAAATAGCAGCACAGTGTGTATTAACCCTTCACTGGCACAGAGAGTAGCACAGTGTGTATTAACCATTCACTAGCACAGAGAGTTGCACAGTGTGTATTAACCCTTCACTAGCATGGTGAGCAGCACAGTGTGTATTAACCCTTCACTGGCACAGAGAGCCGCAGTGTGTATTAACCCTTCACTGGCACAGAGAGCCACACAGTGTGTATTAACCCTTCACTAGCATGGAGAGCAGCACAGTGTATATTAGCCCTTCACTAGCACAGAGAGCAGCACAGTGTGTATTAACCCTTCACTAGCACAGAGAGCAGCACAGTGTGTATTAACCCTTCACTGGCATGGAGAGCAGCACAGTGTGTATTAACCCTTCACTAGCACGGAGAGCTGCACAGTGTGTATTAACCCTTCACTGGCTCAGAGAGCAGCACAGTGTGTATTAACCCTTCACTAGCACAGAGAGCAGCACAGTGTGTATTAACCCTTCAGTAGCACAGATAGCAGCACAGTGTGTATTAACCCTTCACTAGCACATAGAGCAGCACAGTGGGTATTAACCCTTCACTAGCACAAATAGCAGCACAGTGTGTATTAACCCTTCACTAGTACAGAGAGCAGCACAGTGTGTATTAACCCCTTCCCTATGACAGAGAGCAGCACAGTGTGTATTAACCCTTTCCCTATGACAGAGAGCAGCACAGTGTGTATTAAATCCTTCACTAGCACAAATAGCAGCACAGTGTGTATTAACCCTTCACTAGTACAGAGAGCAGCACAGTGTGTATTAACCCATTCCCTATGACAGAGAGCAGCACAGTGTGTATTAACCCTTTCCCTATGACAGAGAGCAGCACAGTGTGTATTAAACCTTTCACTAGCACAGAGAGTAACTCATTGTGTAATAATCCTTCACTAGCACAAATAACAGCACATTGTGCATGAACCATTTCACTAGCACAAAGAGCTGCACAGTGTATATTAACCCTTCACTAGCACAGAGAGCTGCACAGTGTATATGAACTCTTCACTGGCACAGAGAGCAGCCCGGTGTGTATTAACCCTTCACTAGCCCAGAGAGCAGCACAGTGTGTATTAACCCCTTCACTAGCACAGAGAGTAACTCATTGTGTATTAATACTTCACTAGCACAAATAGCAGTGTGTATTAACCCTTCACTAGCACAGAGAGCTGCACAGTGTGCATTAACCCTTCACTAGCACAGAGAGCAGCACAGTGTGCATTAACCCTTCACTAGCACAGAGAGCAGCACAGTGTGTATTAACCCTTCACTAGTACAGAGAGCAGCACAGTGTGTATTAACCCTTCACTAGCACAGAGAGCTGCACAGTGTGTATTAACCCTTCACTAGCACAGAGAGCAGCACAGTGTGTATTAACCCTTCACAAACACAGAGAACACAGAGTGTTTATTAAACCTTCACTAGCACAGAGAGCAGCACAGTGTGTATTAATTCTTTACTAGCACAAATAGCAGCACAGTATGTATTAAACCTTTCACTAGCAGTCTAGCACAGTGTGCATTAATCCTTCACTTGGACAAAGTGCAACACAGTGTGTATTAACCCTTCACTAGCACAGAGAGCAGCACGTTGTGTATTAACCCTTCACTAGAACAGAGAGCAGCACAGTGTGTATTAACCCTTCACTAGAACAGAGAGCTGCACAGTGTGTATTAACCCTTCACTAGAACAGAGAGCAGCACAGTGTGTATTAACCCTTCACTAGCACAGAGAGCAGCACATTGTGTATTAACCCTTCACTAGCACAGAGATCAGCACATTGTGTATTAACCCTTCACTAGAACAGAGAGCAACACAGTGTGCATTAGCCCTTTACTTGCATAAAAGAAAAAGAAGAAAATGACTTATTACTCCATTGCCTGGCACAAGCAGCTGAATAACATGCATTCAAATTTCAAAGAACAACAACATTTATAACAATTATAAACTTTTTAAGAAGACCAGAAAGTCACTAAAACGTTTTATCACACAATACACACAGCCTGACTCACTCACCGAGAAGCAGCTGCACAGGAAGTAAATGGGAGGGGAACAAAGGTCAGTTCAATACTGAACTACATTTCCCAGAATACACGCTGAGAAGTCACATGTTAAGCAGCAGCCAATCAGACAAAAGAACAAAATGCAAATATTTTAAAGACAAATTGGATGCTATTTAACATTGTTTAAATGCTGCAAATTAATAAAATTAGTAACTGAGCACATTGTCATTGTCATATCCTCTACTAGTACATTACAGCTACATTATATACATAAAGCTACACTATATACATAAAGCTACACTATATACATTACAGCTACATTATATATATATATAAAGCTACACTATATGCATAAAGCTACACAATATATATTAGCACTTTCACTAGCACTGAGAAGAGCTGCACTTTGTAACCCCTTCACCAGTACATAGAGCTGCACTGTGTGAATTAACCCATCACTAGCAGAGAGCAGTAGTGTATATTAACCCTTCACTAGCACAAAGAGCAGCACAGTGTGAATTAACCCTTCACTAGCACAAAGAGCAGCACAGTGTGTATTAACCCTTCACTAGCACAAAGAGCAGCACAGTATGTATTAACCCTTCACAAGAACAGAGAGCTGCACAGTGTATATTTACATACCCCCCAACTGTCCCAATTTTAGGGGTCTGTCCCCATGTCCCGGGTTGCTAGCCACCTATCCCCATTTGCCCCATGCATTTAAAAAAAAAAATTCTATTGGGCCGATACTCAGAAGCAGCTGGCTTTGCTCTCACAGGGTTAGATACCTGTTATATTCCCTGTGGAAAAGGAATGGTGTGTGGGTTAAGCAGGAGTAAGGAGGCTGTATACACTCTGAGCACGGGTAATGGTGACCTCTCTAACCTACCTCTGGTAGTGATGATGTCTAACCTCTGGTGATAATACTAGCATGCCTTCAGTTTTACACAATGAGCAGTGCTAATACCAGGGTAACGGTAGCCGCAGACTGCCAGCTAATGTGCTTGCCAACCCCAGGACCCCATACAATGAATTACAGATACCCATATATGATGTAGTGTGTGTGTGTGTCTGCATCCATAACTGTGTGTGTGTATCTGTATGTATAAGTTTATGCTATGTAGTGTGTTTGTGTCTCCATGTATAAATGTAAGCTATGTAGTGTGTATGTGTATCTGCATGTATAAGTGTGTATCTGCATGTGTAAGTGTATGCTATGTAGTGTGTGTGTATCTGCATGTGTAAGTGTATGATATGTAGTGTGTGTGTATCTGCATGTATAAGTGTATGCTATGTAGTGTGTGTGTATCTGCATGTATAAGTGTATGATATGTAGTGTGTGTGTATCTGCATGTGTAAGTGTATGCTATGTAGTGTGTGTGTGTATCTGCATGTATAAGTGTATGCTATGTAGTGTGTGTGTATCGGCATGTGTAAGTGTATGCTATGTAGTGTGTGTGTATCTGCATGTATAAGTGTATGCTATGTAGTGTGTGTGTATCTGCATGTATAAGTGTATGCTATGTAGTGTGTGTGTATCTGCATGTATAAGTGTATGATATGTAGTGTGTGTGTATCTGCATGTGTAAGTGTATGCTATGTAGTGTGTGTGTATCTGCATGTATTAGTGTATGCTATGTAGTGTGTGTGTATCTGCATGTATAAGTGTATGCTATGTAGTGTGTGTGTATCGGCATGTATAAGTGTATGCTATGTAGTGTGTGTGTATCGGCATGTATAAGTGTATGCTATGTAGTGTGTGTGTATCTGCATGTATAAGTGTATGCTATGTAGTGTGTGTATCTGCATGTATAAGTGTATGATATGTAGTGTGTGTGTATCTGCTTGTGTAAGTGTATGCTATGTAGTGTGTGTGTATCTGCATGTGTAAGTGTATGCTATGTAGTGTGTGTGTATCTGCATGTGTATTCTATGTAGTGTGTGTGTATCTGCATGTGTATTCTATGTAGTGTGTGTGTATCTGCATGTATAAAATGTTAGGGAAAAATATTTTTCTTATGTGTTATAAGGGACTGACAAGTGATATTTTTATACAGTTACATTTTTCTTGTCAGTTCAGCTCTTTTGCTGTGTATGCAAAGTAAGTCTTTTCAGCTACAGTAACAACACCCAAAGTTTGTATGGACAAGATAACAAGAAGACCACAAGCTGCTTACATGTGAAGATTCTTAGTTGGAAGCACAGCACATGGGCTATAAAAGAGACACTGTTCTTATCTGAGGCTGCGTGCGCCACACTTTGTATTACTATGTGAAATGACTGTTGTCATTGTGCTGTAATCTTGTTTAATTGTACAATTATAACCTCTTTAATTTGGAACAGCTGCCTTCATGTTAATTTTTTCTTCAACAATTTGGTGAGAACCTTTGTTTCTCAAATTGCTCTCCTATCCTCTGATTCCTAAACCCTCTGTCCTGTTGTGAGTACAAACTCCCAAGAACCTGAGACAGCTGTTTTTATGTTTTATGTTTTAACATCTTTTGTTATTAATGTGTGAGTGTAAGAGGTCCTTTACGGCGTGTGAATGTACTACTCCAAGACGCCCCTCTGCGGAGAAAGCAAGTGGGAGCAGTAGTGTGTTAAGTAAGAGGATCCTACTGTCCTCAGAGACAAATGTTTTATCTTTTCTGTGTTTGTCAAGTAAACTGTTACTAACATTGTCTGCACAGCAAAGGGACAACAGAAGGTTAAGTGTGGGTCTCTAATGATATATAAAACTGTTGATGTAAGTCCCCTAGCATGGTTTGATTTTGATGATATAAGAGGCCAGGTACTTTTTAGGGTTTGTCTCCCTACTGTTTATTATTTGGGTTTGTTGGAAAATTTGGAGGGATCAGAAGCGGTGATTTAGTGTGGGATTTTTAGTGTAGGACTTTCCCTGACAGTCACAGTACTGCTAAGAGTCGAGAGAGAAGGGTAAGAGTCCCCTCCATCAGAACAGGGTTATGGAAAACGATTTTTAGCAAGGATGACGTGCCGTCATCCTTAAGCAATGGACATCCAAAGAATCCTCCTAGCCCATAGGAGGAAATGTATAAAGAATATAGTATGTGGGTCAGCTGGCATCTGTCTGAATGGTGCAAGCTGACTAAGGGAATGGATGTTGGGTTTCCAAAGGGGGAACCTTTGAATTATTCCACTAGGAAAATCTCTATAAAAATAACTGTAGAATCCTATCAGAAACAGCCCAATGTATTTTTTACTGTAGAAGACAAAGTATGTTTAGAATCCAGTCTCTCTGATGTGTGCTGCAGCTGCTGTTCTGGGCGGGGGCTTCCAACCCCCCCTTCCTCCAGCACAGAGCAGGACAATTTTTTTGTTGTTTTTTAAACCATTTTTGTGATTGCTAAAAACTTTTGTTCAACTGAATTAAATGTAAGATTATGTATGTTTTGCACACACACATATGCAAGTCTTCCATTAAAAGACATAAGAGTGTATGCTATGTTTGGGGGCATTTAGGGATTTTACATCCCTGCTTGGTATTTAAATGGGTTAACTGGAGTTTTAAAAGGCTAGCACTGCTGTGACTTGCACAAGTGACACTGTAATAGCCATGCCTTGTCCCTTTGTACATTACGGTTTTAGTGATATCTTTGCAGTAGAATTAATATAAATTACAATATACATAAGATTCTAGTAGTGAACCTTTAAGAGGTCTGATTTGCTAGTTACTTTATTGGTAATTTCACTTTTACTACACTCACGTATTTTCACTACTGATAGACCACTAGTACTTACCCCCCTAAAAGTTATTTGGTCACTAATGGTAGCACTCACATTTATAAGGTTAGATATTTGGTTGTGGGTCTGATTGTATGTGGGCACTGGCACTTGGCTGTCTATTGCCCTAGTCTTAGGGTTTGTGTGCATTTTTCGTAGAGTGTGTAGAATCTGTGTGCCAGTTTGTCAGTGAGTGTATTTGATAGTGAATACATGTGTGTCAGAGTGTGAATATTTATGTCACAGTGTGTATATATATGCTGTATATGTATATGTATTTCTATGTGTATGTATGCGCTGTATATGTGTGTATGTATGTATGTGTTTACCATGTATGTGTCTATATATATATATATATATATATGTGTGTATGTATGTGAAACTGAAAAGTTTTTCTAGGTAGGTTTGGGAGGAGGAATGCATTCCTGGGAGCTAGCTGTTGATTGTAGGCTGCACATAGATGGCCCTTTTCTTTGGTTCACCTGATGTGTTCAGCTGACTCCCAGTGGTGCCTTGCTGATCCTTTAATAAAGAATACCAAGTAAATAATGATAATTTGTTAATAGACATGAAATGGAAAATTGTTTACAACTGCATGCTCTAAGTAATAAAAGGAAATTGTTGAGTTTTAGTATTGCTGGGGGAAATTATTAGTGCCCCCAGTTTTGATTGTAGTATCTTATGTGCCCAATTCCACCTTATGGCAAGATTTATATGCCCCAAGGGGAGGTAACCTTGAAGACCAAGGTATGGGAAAATGCTCAATGCCACATTGGTGTCGGGACTAAATAAAGAAATCCATGATAAATTGGTTTCTCAATTGGTTTCCGCCCATTCTGATTGGCGAGATAAATCAGTCCCAGCACTAATGAGCTTAGCGAGCTCAATACAAAGGAACAAGAAGAAGTATAGAAAAAGAAAGCACTAAGGGTAATTCCAGTGTGTGCCCCTGGGAAACCCCAGTAGAAACAGTTTAGAGTAACAAATGAGGGGAAAACCAGAAATGCTAAATGTTATAACTGTGGGAGAACAATTGATGGACTGGGCTTCCAGTGCTACCAATCATGTCTGAGAGCAGAGGGGGTGATACCTTTGTTCGCCTGACCCTCTCTGACATGCCATACCATTTTGTGGAGTGTTTGGTGGACACTGGAGCAGACCGCAGCATTCTCAAAAGAGCTATAGCTGTTATGAAATTAAAGGCACATTAGCGAGCAATAGATCCTATCACTATGGGTAATAATAGGGTAGATGAAGCAGCCAAGAAGGCAGCTCTCATGATACTCCAACAGTCCTCTGAAACTGTGGAGAATTTGACAATGGATGTCTTTAAAACCCTCCAAACAGGTTCCCTAACTCAGAGCAAGTGGAAAAACGCTGGTTGCAAACTGGAAAATGAGGTTTGGAAACATGGGGATGGTAGATTATGTGCACCTACAGTGCTATATCCTGTTTTAGCCAGTTTATCTAATCTCCCTTCCCATGTTTCCAAAGGGGGAATGATTGCAAGTGTTAATAAACTTTGGTTTGCACCAGGTTTCTCACAATTTGTAACTGAATGGTGCAAGAAATGCATGATTTGTGCTAAATACAATCCAGGTAAATTGACAAAGGTGGAGATGAAACACCTTGTAAAACCTGACTACCCATTCCAAAGACTGCAAATAGACTATATTCAGCTGCTCAAATGTGGTGTGTATGAGTATGTTTTGGTGTGTGTAGACATGTTTTCCTCTTGGGTGGAGGCCTGGCCGGTTGCCAAGGCAACAGCAGGTATAACAGAAAAAACTGATAACCAAAATTGTGTGCAGATATGGTCTACCTGAAACAGTAGAATCTGATCGAGGGACTCATTTTACTGGGCAAGTGTTTGCAGAAATAATGAAAGGGTTGCAGATTAACCAGCATCTCCTTACCACCCACAATCATCTGGGAAAGTAGAGAGAGCCAATGGTGTTTTAAAAAATAAAATAGCTAAGATCTGTGAGCATACAAAACTTACTTGGGTACAAGCCTTACCTTTAGCCCTCTTTGCAGTAAGACACACCCCAAAGGGAAAGCATGGTCTTTCGCCATTTTAAATTTTGTTTGGTAGGCCACCACTAACAGTTCTTTTCTTTCCACAAGAATTACATGGGCAGTATGCTTCTCTAACTGATTATGTTGTTCAGTTGCATGAGCAACTGACTTATTTGCATGGAAAAATTTTCTCTTCATTACCAGATCCAGAACAAATAACTGGAACTCACCACCTGCACCCTGGAGACTGGGTGGTGATAAGAAGATACGTGAGGAGACACTTAGAGCCCCGGTTTGACGGCCCATACCAGGTGTTACTGACAACACCCACCTCAGTCAAAGTGGAAGGGAAACCAAACTGGATACATGCCTCTCACTGTAAGAAAGTGAACTTCCAGGCCGGTGATAAAAACCTGTGTCAAAAGGGTGAGACCACTGGGGACAAAGAGGGTTAACGAACTGTCAAAATGCATATACTGTCCTGTTTTTTCTTTGTCCCTTTCTTTGTGTTTTATACCTCTATACACCAGTGAAGGGCGACAAACGGACAAATTCCATCTGGCTTTTACACCAACAAACCGCCAAGCAACTGAATGCCACAGACTGTTGGATATGCTCTCATGTTCCTGCCAATCATAAAGGAATCACTTTAATAGGTGTACCAATATCAATGAATGATTTAAATGTGACAGATTACAGCTATGATGTTCAAAAAGATATAGATCACTCTGTTCATAATGCTATCTCAGATCAAGGTACATACTTAGAACTTGCTGGTATAGTTTCTACACCTATAATGTGTCTAGGGCCAATGTATGTTAATTACATAGCAAACATGAAAGGTTGCATATTTAATTTGTCCAAGGTATATTTGGAGGAAACAGATTGTAGAAATGCTACCTTAACATTTAATATGGAACCTAACAAAGCACCATGTGATACAGTAACTGCTGATTGCAACAATTTATGTTTTTGTCCAACGTTAAAAGCTTTGTGTACCCCTAGGTGTGCCTGTCTTGAACAGACAGACAATGATGAATGGAGCTGTCAAACTCAGTTATATAACAATCAACTATGGCTGGGAAAGATGGTAAGATTATTCCAATAGTCCTAAACAAGGTATAAGCGAGAATTATTCTCATCTGCAGATACAGCTTGGATGTGGTTCCCTGCCTGGACAGGTTGGGGAATTGAGCTAGCAAATAGAATTAACAAATATGCTAGTATTATGGATGGGATTATTAATGAGACTACAAGTTCTATACCTGCCCTTAATGAAGAGTTAGTCCAAGTTAGAAAAGTGGCTCTGCAGAATAGGATGGCTCTTGATTACCTACTTGCCATTGAAGGGGGGACATGTAAGATTATTGGTTCAGAATGTTGTACCTGGGTGGAGGATTCCCATGACCCCATAGAAGCACACATGAATAAAGTAAAAGAGTTACAACAGAGATCTAGAGATATAGCTAAGGAGGAATGGAACCCATTCTCTTGGATGGGATCCCTTGGAACCTGGTTTAACAATATGTTTACAAATCTTTTAAAACCCATAGTGGTAGTGATAGGAGTAATTCTAATATGCCTAATTGTTTGGAAATTGTTAATGATTTGTGTTTCTCATTGCAGCAAAACAAGATGAAGATACCGATTGTTTAGGGTGATGATACAACAGCCACAGAGATGACCGACTGATAACCTAGCTCAGCTACCTGCCTTCCCTGCAGACCCTCCAGTCATTTTAGGAGACAGGTGGAAGATCTCATCTCTGCGAGGGGGTCCCACAATTGCACCTCATCAGCTTTGGGCCTACTACAGGATTTGGACTTAGGCCTGTGAAGGGATGCAGTTCTGGCTGCTGTTGTTATCTGTTTAGATAGAGATTGCATATTTTGTGTTTGTGTGTTACCAATAAAGATGTGTGAATGCTTAGAGGAAATGATAACTATGTAGGCAGATCTGGAATGGAGGCTCAGCATCCCACTGTCTATGCAGCTTATCTGTATACTCAGTGATATACAGTCTGTCTAAGGGGTCATTTCCAGGTAGGAAGGCTGTTAGTTAGTCTAATGAGAAACACAAAGTAATAATGGCGTGATAATAACCGCAAGGTAATATATAAATATATGTGATAATAAAATTATCAAAAGGGTGAGAAATGTTAGGGAAAAATATTTTTAATTCTGTATATATTTTGCTTATGGGTTATAAGGGACTGACAAGTGATATTTTTAAACAGTTACATTTTTCTTGTCAGTTCAGCTCTTTTGCTGTGTATGCAAAGTAAGTCTTTTCAGCTACAGTAACAACACCCACAGTTTGTATGGACAAGATAACAAGAAGACCACAAGCTGCTTACATGTGAAGATTCTTAGTTGGAAGCACAGCACATGGGCTATAAAAGAGACACTGTTCTTATCTGAGGCTGCGCACCACACTCTGTATTACTATGTAGAATGACTGTTGTCATTGTGCTGTAATCTTGTTTAATTGTACAATTATAACCTTTTAAAATTTGGAACAGCTGCCTTCATGTTAATTTTTTCTTCAACAAAATGTAAGCTATGTATGTGCATGTATAAGTGTATGCTATGTAGTGTGTGTGTATCTGCATGTATAAGTGTATGCTATGTAGTGTGTGTGTGTATCTGAATGTATAAGTGTATGCTATGCAGTGTGTGTGTGTATCTGAATGTATAAGTGTATGCTATGTAGTGTGTGTGTGTATCTGCATGTATAAGTGTATGCTATGTAGTGTGTGTGTATCTGCATGTATAAGTGTATGCTATGTAGTGTGTGTGTATCTGCATGTATAAGTGTATGCTATGTAGTGTGTGTGTATCTGCATGTATAAGTGTATGCTATGTAGTGTGTGTGTGTATCTGCATGTATAACTGTATGCTATGTAGTGTGTGTGTATCTGCATGTATAAGTGTATGCTATGTAGTGTGTGTGTGTATCTGCATGTATAACTGTATGCTATATAGTGTGTGTGTATCTGCATGTATAAGTGTATGCTGCATGTATAAGTGTATGCTATGTAGTGTGTGTGTATCTGCATGTATAAGTGTATGCTATGTAGTGTGTGTGTATCTGTAAGTATAAGTGTATGCTATGTAGTGTGTGTGTGCATGTATTACTGTATTCTATGTAGTGTGTGTGTATCTGTAAGTATAAGTGTATGCTATGTAGTGTGTGTGTGTATGTATTACTGTATTCTATGTAGTGTGTGCGTGTCTGCATGTATAAGTTTATAATATGTAGTGCGTGTGTCTGCATGTATAAGTGTATGCTATGTAGTGTGTGTGTATCTGCATGTGTAAGTGTATGCTATGTAGTGTGTGTGTATGTGCATGTATTACTGTATTCTATGTAGTGTGTGTGTATCTGCATGTATAAGTGTATGCTATGTAGTGTATGTGTATCTGTATGTATAAGTTTATAATATGTAGTGTGTGTGTATCTGCATGTATAAGTGTATGCTATGTAGTGTGTGTGTATCTGTATGTATAAGTGTATGCTATGTAGTGTGTGTGTATCTGCATGTATAAATGTAAGCTATGTAGTGTGTGTATGTGTATCTGCATGTATAAATGTAAGCTATGTAGTGTGTGTGTATCTTCATGTATTAGTGTATTCTATGTAGTGTGTGTGTGTATCTGCATGTATAAGTATATAATATGTAGTGTCTGTGTATCTGCATGTATCAGTGTATGCTATGTAGTGTGTGTATGTGTATCTGCATGTATAAATGTAAGCTATGTAGTGTGTGTGTGTCTGCATGTATAAGTGTATGCTATGTAGTGTGTGTGTATCTGCATGTATAAGTGTATGCTATGTAGTGTGTGTATGTGTATCTGCATGTATAAATGTAAGCTATGTAGTGTGTGTGTGTCTGCATGTATAAGTGTATGCTATGTAGTGTGTGTGTATATGCATGTATAAGTGTATGCTATGTAGTGTGTGTGTGTGTCTGCATGTATAAATGCAAGCTATGTAGTGTGTGTATGTGTATCTGCATGTATAAATGTAAGCTATGTAATGTGTGTGTGTCTGCATGTATAAGTGTATGCTATGTAGTGTGTGTGTATCTGCATGTATAAGTGTATGCTATGTAGTGTGTGTGTATCTGCATGTATAAATGTAAGCTATTTAGTGTGTGTATGTGTATCTGCATGTATAAATGTAAGCTATGTAGTGTGTGTATGTGTATCTGCATGTGTAAGTGTATGCTATGTAGTGTGCTACTGTGCATTTTTGCTGACTTTAAAGGCCAGAATATAGAACATTAATGGGGAATGCAGAGAGCAGTTATAAAGAATTTATTATTAAATGTCCAATTAAGATAAAAATATTTAGCAATGTCTTTGCAAAGGCTAATTAAATACATAGTTTACATAGCCATACCAGTGGTTTGAGCTTGTGTTTGATTTGCTGCCTAAGTGTATTAAAATATGACTTTATTTAGAATTTTATTTTTATTACTTTAATCTTATGATTTTTTAAGCCCCGCCCACCACATTTCAATTTTTTTGCCACGGGGGGTGTCCCTCTTTTGAATTTTGAAATGTTGGGAGGTATGGTAACTGAGCACATTGTCACTGTCATATCCTCTACTAGTGCATTACAGCTACACTATATACATAAAGCTACACTATATACATTACAGCTACACTATATACATTACAGCTACACTATATACATAAAGCTACACTATATACATTACAGCTACACTATATACATTACAGCTACACTATATATGTGACAGACCCTTCTGTCAGGACTGAAAGAGTTAACTGTGTTTAGCTTTAAGAATCTAATTTCTAAAGACAGGTTTTCTGGCCTCAGCTATTGTGTGCTATAATTACATTTAAGTAATAAACAGGCCATTGTTTAATCACCCTCAGAGAGCAGACGCTAGGTGATAAGACAAGCCAAATGTGTTTAAGTTGTTATCTGCCTAAGTAAAGTATTTAAGTAATGTAATTCTACTGTTTCATAAAAGGGCGTCTTCCCCTTTTTATCTAAATGTACAAGAGTCTTCCAACCCCCCCATCTGGGGTCAAACCTGTATAAATACTAGGCATCTAGCCTTTAATAAATGTCATTCTGTTTAAACCTGAAAACTGGCTGGTTTGTGAATTGCTGATTTCCTATGCAGGACATTGTTCATCTGGTATTAACCCTTGGTATCCTGTTGGTACCGTAACATTGGTGGCAAGCGACGGAATGAACCTTATCGCCCAGAAGAGCAACTACACAAGCCAGTAACCTCAGGAAGAGGGGGATTATTACAATACTGACTAAGATGGAAAGAGTACCAGGGACAGAAGGAAGCAATGGGCCTAGCATAGCAGACAGAACCCCCGCAGAAGTAAGCTTTGATCGGGCGGTTAAAATAAGACTGGCACATTATGGCCCCAACCCATCTGCGGAAATTATCGACCGGGTCATAGCAGCTGTGGAGGCCAACCTACTTCGCCAAAGCGGCGCTGTAGCATACCCAGTGGAAAAGA
Source organism: Bombina bombina (assembly GCF_027579735.1). Classification (NCBI taxonomy): domain Eukaryota; kingdom Metazoa; phylum Chordata; class Amphibia; order Anura; family Bombinatoridae; genus Bombina; species Bombina bombina. The sequence continues at coordinate 72,296,445 of NC_069503.1, forward strand.
GAAAAGTAAATTTTGCAGCTTTTAAAAACTTCCTGGAAACAGAAGGAGAGATTGATGGGTACCTTGCGGATTTTGAGAGGCAATGTGCACTACACAAGGTACCCGCAGAGGACTGGGTCATGATATTATCCGGAAAATTATCCGGCCGGGCCAGCGAGGCATTTCGGGCCATTCCGGATGAGGAAGTCGGGGGTTATAATGCTGTAAAAGAGGCGCTGCTCTCCAGGTATGCGGTTACACCGGAGGCATACCGGAGGCGGTTCAGAGACACTGTTAAATTAGCTGGTGATTCCTACCTTGAGTGGGCATGTAAGGTGCACCGCACAGCAGCTCACTGGATAGCGGGGTGCCAAGCCGTATCTGGGGAAGAGGTGCTGCAGCTATTCCTGTTGGAACATTGCTTCGACAAGTTACCCGCAGGAGTTCGAGAGTGGGTTCGGGACCGTAAACCCTCCACCCTGCATGAAGCGGCTCGCTTGGCAGATGAGTATACAGATGCCCGCAAACTGGACACTGCTACCACTAAGCCCCCTGCCAGAGTGGAGTACAGACCCCCAGTCACCCCAGCACCTGCCAGTTACCAACCCCCAGCGCACCGCTATACCACACGGTCTCGGGCCACGAACTACCCTCAGAAAGCCCGGTTCAATTCGCGGGGCTACTCACAACCGATTCGGTGCTTTGGATGTAAGCAACTAGGGCACAAAAGACCAGAGTGTCCCCTAAATGCAGCGAACCAAGCACAGTCCTGGAGAAGACCCGCCAGCGGAATCCCACGTAATCCTCAGCCTGCGGCCCGCTACGTAGAGGCGCAAGAATGCTGGGGCATCCTACATGAGGCAGACCTTGTGCAAGCTGCCCACCGGAATAACCGGCAACTGGTTAAAGTGAATGGGAAGGAGGTCAGTGGTCTATGGGATACTGGTGCTACCATGACCTTGCTTCGAAAGAACTTGGTGTCTGAGAAACAGCACACAGGAGACACTGTGGCTGTGAGGGTAGCAGGGGGCACTGTGATCCGCCTGCCTGTTTCCAGGGTGCATTTGGATTGGGGAGGGGGCGCTAGACCTGTGAATGTGGGGGTCATGAAGGATTTACCAGCTGATGTTCTCCTTGGAAATACCTTGGTCCCCCTTGTTTCTGCCTATGCTCCCATGGGTCCCGCTGATGTTAACCCTGTGACTATCCATGCTCAGATCCATGCAGCAGAGACTGACCCCCCTGCTGCTAAGCCCCAGGACGCTGAGCTCAGTAAATCTCTATCCGCTATTGATACGTGGAAGTCCCGTTACAATGCGCTGATGAAGGAGAAGAGTCACGTAGAGGATGAAATGGTCACGTTAAATAATCATGTAACAGTGCTAGCAGGAGAGAAGAGGAGTGCAGAGGAAAAAGCACGTTTAGAACAGGAATCTCTGCTAGACAAGCTGCACCGACAGACTGCAGAAAACACCAGCTTGAGAGTGGAACATGAAACATTAAAGACAAACTTAGTGACACTGGAGGAGAAGCTGACGCTGGCTCATAGTGAGGTGCAGCAACTCAAGGGCACCCTATGTCAGTATGAAGGGATTGTGGATACCTATAAAGAGCAGGTACAGAAAACTCGTAAAGAAGCTGATGAGATTTTGAAGGACTGTTTAGCCCTAGTCTGGGCACTGAGGAAGTTGAACCCTTGTTTGTATGGACAGGAATTCTCTCTCATAACGGGAATACAAATGGATTGTCCCAGCAAACTGACATGCCTACCACCCCTTAGTCCGGTCATCCCCAGGTTGACCCGCAAAAGGGTCAAGCCGGGTCTGCCTGAGTGTTCCACAAGGGGGGAGCTATGTGACAGACCCTTCTGTCAGGACTGAAAGAGTTAACTGTGTTTAGCTTTAAGAATCTAATTTCTAAAGACAGGTTTTCTGGCCTCAGCTATTGTGTGCTATAATTACATTTAAGTAATAAACAGGCCATTGTTTAATCACCCTCAGAGAGCAGACGCTAGGTGATAAGACAAGCCAAATGTGTTTAAGTTGTTATCTGCCTAAGTAAAGTATTTAAGTAATGTAATTCTACTGTTTCATAAAAGGGCGTCTTCCCCTTTTTATCTAAATGTACAAGAGTCTTCCAACCCCCCCATCTGGGGTCAAACCTGTATAAATACTAGGCATCTAGCCTTTAATAAATGTCATTCTGTTTAAACCTGAAAACTGGCTGGTTTGTGAATTGCTGATTTCCTATGCAGGACATTGTTCATCTGGTATTAACCCTTGGTATCCTGTTGGTACCGTAACAATATACATAAAGCTACACAATATACATAAAGCTACACAATATACATAAAGCTACACTATATACATTACAGCTGCACTATATACATAAAGCTACACTATATACATAAAGCTACACTATATACATTACAGCTGCACTATATACATAAAGCTACACTATATACATAAAGCTACACTATATACATAAAGCTACACTTTATACATTACAGCTACACTATATACATAAAGCTACACTATATACACAAAGCTACACTATATACATTACAGTTACACTATATACATAAAGCTACACTATATACATTACAGCTACACTATATACATTACAGCTACACTATATACATAAAGCTACACTATATACATTACAGCTACACTATATACATAAAGCTACACTATATACATAAAGCTACACTATATACATAAAGCTACACAATATATATTAGCACTTTCACTAGCACTGAGAAGAGCTGCACTTTGTATTAACCTCTTCACTAGCACAGAGAGCTACACTGTGTATTAACCCTTCACTAGCACAAAGAGCTGTGCAGCTTGTATTAACCCTTCACTAGCACAGAGAGCAGCACAGTGTGTATTAACCCTTCACTAGCACAAAGAGCTGTGCAGAGTGTATTAACCCTTCACTAGCCCAGAGAGCAGTACAGGGTGTATTAACCCTTCACTAGCACAGAGAGCAGCACAGTGTGTATTAACCCTTCACTAGCAAAAGAGCTGTGCAGAGTGTATTAACCCTTCACTAGCGCAGAGAGCTGTGCAGAGTGTATTAAACCTTCACTAGCGCAGAGAGCTGTGCAGAGTGTATTAACCCTTCACTAGCACAGAGAGCAGTACAGGGTGTGATTAAGGGACATTAAACTGAAATTTCTTCTTTTGTGATTCAGATAGAGCAGCAATTTTAAGCAACTTTCTAATTTACTCCTATTATAAATATTTCTTTGTTCTCTTGTTATCTTTATTTGAAACAACAGGAATGTAAACTTAAGAGCTAGACCATTTTTGGTTCAGCATCTGGGTAGCTCTTGCTGATTGGTGGCTAAATGTAGCAAACCAATGAGCAAGCACTACCTAGGTGCTGAACTAAAAATAGGCCAGCTCTTAAAGGGACATTAAACACCTGATGAAAATTGCTGAAAACTACTTTTTCTTATTAATAAAAATAAAGAAACCACTGCTGCCTATTTTATCTGTTCCTCTTAGCCCAAACTTTTGAAGGAGATTGTTTTAAAATACAATGTTGATCCAGTGCTTGATATCCTATGTAAGCTGCCATATTGTAGCGTACTTTACAGGGGCACAGTAGTCACATGATCATGATGCAGTCATGTGACACACACACACACCATATTGTCTATACATATACAGTACTTAGAGGAATCACATCTCTGCCTGCATCATGTGAGCTGCAGTTAGGGTTGCCACCTTTTCCATAAATAAAATACCGGCCATGTGTGGGCGGGGCCACAAAAGGTTGTGGCCACAAAAAGGCAGGGCCAAAAAAGAGGCAGATTCTCTCAAAGTAACATCCCCCTATGAGATTGAGATTCAGGGGGTCGATCCGATATAAATCGTCGCCCGCAAAAGCCGGCGACGCCAATATTTGCGCGGGTTTGGTATCCTATATACGGCGTAACCTAGAAGTTACGCCCGTATATTTCTGCCGTCGCCCGCAGTTTTTTGGGCCATAGGCAGGTATACCAAACCCGCGCAGTTTGGTATCCAATATGCAGCGTAAGGACTTACGTGGCGAAAATGGAGAAAACTTACTCCATTTTCACCTCGCCACAAAAAGAAGAAGCCTTACGCTGACTATTGGAGCCCCGTAACTCCCTAAACTAACTAGAAAATAAACCTAACACCTAACGCATGCGCAATGTCTATCTCCCTGTCAACCGCAATCTGCTAAAATAAACCTAACACCTAACGCATGCGCAATGTCTATCTCCCTGTCAACCGCGATCCCCCCCCGAAATCCCTAATAAAGTTATTACCCCCTAAACCGCCGCTCCCGGACCCCGCCGCCATCTACATAAACTAACCCCCTACTGTGAGCCTCTAAAACCGCCGCCATCTACCTTATCTATCCCCTAATCTGACCCCTTACACCGCCGCCACCTATATAAAAATTATTAACCCCTAATCTAATCCCCCTATACCGCCGCCAGCTATATTAATATTATTAACCCCTAATGTAAGCCCTTTACACCGCCGCCATCTCTATTAAAATGATTAACCCCTAATTTAATCTACCTACCCCGCCGCCAGCTATATTATCTATATTAACCCTAAGTATATTATAGTTAATATAGGTATTACATTATATATATTAACTATATTAACCCTAATTATATTAGGGTTAATATAGTTAATATAGTTACTATAGTATTTATATTAACTATATTAACTCTATCTAACCCTAACTAAATTTATATTAAATTAATCTAATTCATTTATAAACTAAAATATTCCTATTTAAATCTAAATACTTACCTATAAAATAAACCCTAAGATAGCTACAATATAATTAATAATTACATTGTAGCTATGTTAGGGTTAATATTTATTTTACAGGTAAATTGTTAATTATTTTAACTAGGTATAATAGATATTAAATAGTTATTAACTATTTAATATCTACCTAGTTAAAATAATTACCCAATTACCTGTAAAATAAATCCTAACCTAAGTTACAAATATACCTACACTATCAATATATTTAATAAACTACAAACATCTATCTAAAAATACAATTAAATTAACTAAACTAAATTACAAAAACAAACAAACACTAAATTACAAAAAATAAAAAAAGATTACAAGATTTTTAAGCTAATTACACCTATTCTAAGCCCCCTAATAAAATAATAAACCCCCAAAATAAAAAAAATTCCCTGCCCTATTCTAAATTCAACAAATTTCAAAGCTCTTTACCTTACCAGCCCTTAAAAGGGCCTTTTGTGGGGCATGCCCCAAAGAATTCAGCTCTTTTGCATACAACAAATACAATACCCCCCCCCATTACAACCCACCACCCACATACCCCTATTCTAAACCCACCCAAACCCCCCTTAAAAAAGCCTAACACTACCCCCCTGAAGATCTCCCTACCTTGTCTTCACCACACCGGGCCGAACTCCTGATCCGATCCGGGCGATGTCTTCCTCCAAGCGGCAAAGAAGAATTCTTCCTCCGGCGATGTCATCCTCCAAGCGGCAAAGAAGAATTCTTCCTCCGGCGACGTCTTCCTCCAAGCGGCAGCAAAGTCTTCATTCTTCCGGCGGCATCTTCAATCTTCTTTCTTCGCTCCGCCGCCGCGGAGCATCCATCCCGGCCGACTGCTGAACTTGGAATGAGGTACCTTTAAATGACGTCATCCAAGATGGCGTCCGCCGAATTCCGATTGGCTGATAGGATTCTATCAGCCAATCGGAATTAAGTTAAAAAAATCTGATTGGCTGATTGAATCAGCCAATCAGATTCAAGTTCAATCCGATTGGCTGATCCAATCAGCCAATCAGATTGAGCTGGCATTCTATTGGCTGTTCCGATCAGCCAATAGAATGCGAGCTCAATCTGATTGGCTGATTGGATCAGCCAATCGGATTGAACTTGAATCTGATTGGCTGATTCAATCAGCCAATCAGATTTTTTTAACTTAATTCCGATTGGCTGATAGAATCCTATCAGCCAATCGGAATTCGGCGGACGCCATCTTGGATGACGTCATTTAAAGGTACCTCATTCCAAGTTCAGCAGTCGGCCGGGATGGATGCTCCGCGGCGGCGGAGCGAAGAAAGAAGATTGAAGATGCCGCCGGAAGAATGAAGACTTTGCTGCCGCTTGGAGGAAGACGTCGCCGGAGGAAGAATTCTTCTTTGCCGCTTGGAGGATGACATCGCCGGAGGAAGAATTCTTCTTTGCCGCTTGGAGGAAGACATCGCCCGGATCGGATCAGGAGTTCGGCCCGGTGTGGTGAAGACAAGGTAGGGAGATCTTCAGGGGGGTAGTGTTAGGCTTTTTTAAGGGGGGTTTGGGTGGGTTTAGAATAGGGGTATGTGGGTGGTGGGTTGCAATGGGGGGGGGTATTGTATTTGTTGTATGCAAAAGAGCTGAATTCTTTGGGGCATGCCCCACAAAAGGCCCTTTTAAGGGCTGGTAAGGTAAAGAGCTTTGAAATTTGTTGAATTTAGAATAGGGCAGGGAATTTTTTTTATTTTGGGGGTTTATTATTTTATTAGGGGGCTTAGAATAGGTGTAATTAGCTTAAAAATCTTGTAATCTTTTTTTATTTTTTTGTAATTTAGTGTTTGTTTGTTTTTGTAATTTAGTTTAGTTAATTTAATTGTATTTTTAGATAGATGTTTGTAGTTTATTAAATATATTGATAGTGTAGGTATATTTGTAACTTAGGTTAGGATTTATTTTACAGGTAATTGGGTAATTATTTTAACTAGGTAGATATTAAATAGTTAATAACTATTTAATATCTATTATACCTAGTTAAAATAATTAACAATTTACCTGTAAAATAAATATTAACCCTAACATAGCTACAATGTAATTATTAATTATATTGTAGCTATCTTAGGGTTTATTTTATAGGTAAGTATTTAGATTTAAATAGGAATATTTTAGTTTATAAATGAATTAGATTAATTTAATATAAATATAGTTAGGGTTAGATAGAGTTAATATAGTTAATATAAATACTATAGTAACTATATTAACTATATTAACCCTAATATAATTAGGGTTAATATAGTTAATATATATAATGTAATACCTATATTAACTATAATATACTTAGGGTTAATATAGATAATATAGCTGGCGGCGGGGTAGGTAGATTAAATTAGGGGTTAATCATTTTAATAGAGATGGCGGCGGTGTTAGGGGCTCACTTTAGGGGGTTATAGATATAATATAGCTGGCGGCGGGGTACAGGAGCGGCGGTTTAGGGGTTAATAACTTTATTAGGTTGCGGCGGGGTAAAGGAGCGGCGGTTTAGGGGTTAATAGCTTTTTTATTGTTAGGCTAGTGAGGGGGGATAGCGGATAGAGGGTTAGACAGTGCGGGCTATGTTAGGGAGGCGTGTTAGACAGTGCGGGCTATGTTAGGGAGGCGTGTTAGACAGTGCGGGCTATGTTAGGGAGGCGTGTTAGACAGTGCGGGCTATGTTAGGGAGGCGTGTTAGACAGTGCGGGTGTTTTAAACTTTAGTCAGGTTTTATAGGCGCCGGCAGTTTCTAACGTGCCGCAAGTCACTGGCGACGCCAGAAATTTGTACTTACGCAGATTTCTGGACATCGCTGGTTTGTGAGACTTACGGCACGTTAGCATCTGACGGCGACTTATATGGGATGGCTCGAGTTGCGAGCTGAAACTGCGGGCGACGCCGGTTCCCTCGCTTGCGCCGCAAACTGCGATCGATATCGGATCGCGCCCCAGGCTCTTCAGTACAGGTACCGGGTCAAGGTGCCTGGAGCTCGGTTCTCGTAAAGCACTGTGGATATCCTAAAGCGCATGGTTTGTGAATCACTGATATTGAATGTGAGAAATAAAAGCATAAACAGTCACAGTTTTTAAATGTGTAAAACATTTACAGGTGGCCCTCGGTTTACAACGGTTCAATTTACACCGTTTCAGAATAACAACCTTTTTTCCAGTCATGTGACTGCTATTGAAAAGCATTGAGAAGCAGTGCATTGAGTACAATAGCCAGTAGGTGGAGCTGTCCGCTTGTGTTGCAGCAAAGCCAAGCAAGCTGAAATTAGTCAGTATAACCAGACCTGAGCTATCGAGCAGATTTCAAAGGAACAAGATCTCTTTGTCTATAAATCAGTCCAGATTGGAATGCATAGAAAGAACTGTTTGCAGAAAAATGCAAGTTCAGTCTGCGTTGTGTGATTATTTTATTAGGTTTATAATGCTGTTTAGCAAATGTTTTTGTTCATTTAACTTAGTTTAATTATATATTCTGTGTTGTGTGATTATTTTGTTAGGTTTATAATGCTGTTTAGCATTTAAAGTCTTCATTTCAAAGCTTTAAAAATAATGTATTAGGTGTTACTTATGACAATTTTGAGAGGGGCCTGGAACCTAACTCCCTCACTTCCCATTGACTTACATTATAAACTGGGTTTCAATTTACAACGGTTTCGATTTACAACCATTCCTTCTGGAACCTAACCCCGGCGTAAACTGAGGGCTACCTGTATTTAAAAGTATTATAAATTTGTTTAACTAATATTTTCAGATATACAAGGCTGCTGTTTTTCATTAAAGTGCTTCAATTGCAATGTGAGTGCTGGTTTTTAAGAGGTTCTGATAAAACTTTATTTTTTAACAAAAAACTTTGATGAGAACGGCTTCAAGGCAAATAAAGGTGTGTGTCAGCCTACCCAGAAAGCAAGGGCTTGCATGAACATAAAAAAGTAAAATTAAAGGTAACAGTTGGCCCAATAGCATAACAAAAAGTCAGTCCACCAAACTTACAAAAACTAAAACATTCAGAAACTTTCTGTGTATAATAAATGACCAGAAGTCTTAAGGTCACAGTGTTCAGGCTAAAGTTATTTTAATTACAATAGAATATTAGCAGCTGTTAGTCACATTTTCTTTCCCTCATTATTTATGGATATGTGCAACAGAGTTATTGTTTCTTGAAGGTATATTTAGTGTTTGACTTCGCTGCTTTCATCAACTGGGTATTTTTTAATGCCATGTCATAAAACTCTGAGCAAGAATAAAGTAAATGATAGCGAATGCAAAGTTCACTCTTGACTATCTGCGTACCTAACCTGTTTTCCCTTGTGTGCCCCTCTTGTATCTTGCCCCCCACATCTCCTCTTGGGGGGGGGGGCAATGGAAAAAAACCTGATTTAATGGTGTTTTTTCCCCAGAATGTGCTTCTGTTACTGTGCTTTCTGATAATTTCTCCTTACTTTGTAAATTATACTTGGAATAAGAATGGGGCTAGGCATTTTTTAAAATAGGGTTTAAATGAATACTCCCTTCCTTGGGCCTAACTGCTTGTGGTGTTTGTGTAGTGACCAGTTGTTCTTGTAATGTATTACTGCTGAGGGGGTATGGAGTACAGTTACTGTCTGTATGCTCCCCTCCTGATGCTGAACTGACACCCTGGGAGTCAATCTCACTTTCTGAGAGCTGTATTCTCCTGTGTCCCCTTCTGCCTCTGCCCCTACTTCTATTTCTATTGCCTCTCCTCTGATTACCTGAGCCTCTTCTGTTATCAAACTCTTTTCTCCTAAAGAAACAATCTTTTGTATTCCAAATGTATACTAGATTGCTATTGAAATCAGTTTGGTCCCTCACATATTTATTATGTTTAATCTCCAATAACATTTCTCTGCCACAGTGTTTTTCAATATCTGATCTAGGGCTGGGCAATCCTTATCTACACTGCGTGTATTCAATTCCTCCTGAATTAGGCATATCTTGTCTGTTATTATCTTAAGTTGCGTTGTTTTGTATTGTACTAAAACCATCATTAATTTAACTGAACATTCAGAAAGGGTATCATTCCATAATTGTATAAATTCCTTATCTTCAGTTGCAAAAGTGGGAAATTTGTTTATACGTAAACCCTTTGGAATCAATCCCAATTCATTGTATTTGTTAAGAGTCAGAATGTCCCATTTTAATCTTTTTACCTTAATTAGTAGTTGTTCCATGTCCTCAAAGAGAGCCGTCAAGGTAAATTTCGTGGGATCAGTTGTGAAAATATTCTCTTTTTCTACGGTATGTTCATCTCTTTCTGAGGCTGTCTTTAAAGAATAAAAACTGTGTACTTGCATCTGTGGGTTGCGGTCAGTTTCTGACATCCATAGATAAGTCCTCTTAACCTCCTCTGTATTCCGGAATAACACTGAGTAAGTATGTGTAAAGAGTGGGATTCCACATTCTGGATATAAATAAACCAAACTGCAAAAGTTCACATACTCCTCAAAGTGTAAGATACTGGTCAAAACGTCAATTGACTGTGTATATCGTCACTTGTGACTAGCTGCAAAGGCTAGCAACAGGGCAACGTAGTGTGTGAGTGGCTCTGTGTTCAATAACCAAGTTCAGAAAGTAGCTGTACTTGCTGTCTTACTGCGTCCGGTCCTGGGGTGTGATCGTATAAAATCTTGCTAGTCAATCCTACAGCACTTGCTGTGGAGAGCTTCCGGTGGGAGGAGCAAGGAAGCGTAGCTGCTCCATGCTGCACGCTCACCTGAGAGTGGTGATACCATCTTGCCAAACACGCCCGCAGCCATAGGCCAGTGATCCTGGATACCGGCCTGGCCCGAGGGATACGACCCGATACGGCGTGAGGAAGTTCTGGAGCGCTAGTGGCCGCATAGCAGCGGTCATACTACCAACCGTTTCACTAAGATGCACTAAAGCCAGGAGAACGCTTAATGAGAGTGCACATAAGTAACTGTCTGCATGAGCTGGGATATAATCAGCCTGAGGGGAAGGTGGAGTGTCGCCGGAAAGACCCCAGCTGAAAGCTGTACTCCCATGCTCTATCAGGAGGCTTTGGAAGGTAGCGGCTAGTAGCGGGAGAAGTTTGGAGCTATATAGCCGCTATAAAGCCGCTTGTGTCAGTACCCGCAGACAGAACTTGGCGGCCGGCCCGTCGGAGCGTAAGTCCCTGACCTGGTTTTGGGGTGAAGGTAAGACGGGAGATTATATGTGAGGACTGTGAATTTACAAAGCTGATGTTTCTCTACACTTATCTCGCTATGCTTAGTGGAGTACTTGGAGCACAGGAGGGCCTGTAGTAAACAACAGGGGGAAATTTCTTTATTTTTTCTGGCTATACAGAACGTGTAATAGCTCGGTGATACACTACACTTGATAGAATATGATAGGAGACCGCAACTGAAGACTCTCGCTGCACATACCAGATATCAGCAAAGTAAGATGCAAAGTAAGAAAATTAGAGAAGCTGACATTGCTGGCTGAACTGCATACAGCTGCACTCCTAAAGGTTAAATAATTTCCCAGGTCTGATTACTGAAGTGATTTTTGTACGCCAGAGTAGAAACACTGGGATTATAATTCTATTGGTGGCCCTGGAACTGTTTTGGAACTGCATAAATAACAAAGCCACAGGCTGCGGCCACGCTGGATGTATATACCTTAAAGAAATAACTGGAATTTTTTTTTTTTTTCCTTTCCTCTTTTTTTATGGACATGGACTAAGGCCTATATAGTAGATATATTGTATCTGTAAAGTCTGCCAAGAGGGCATTCTATAGTAATGTACCATACTATAATACTATATTAGAACAGGACCGAGAGTAGGGGTCAATTGAAATAGCATATAAGGTTGTCTTAGAAACTGTATATATTCTCTGGAAATAAGTATATATGTATGAGCTTTTTTTGTATTGAGGTTTGATGTTCATATATAAGATATATATATAAGGCACCTAAGAATAACTTACTAAATACTGCTTTTTTTTTTTTTCTTTTTGTCAGAGGAAATATGTGTGGTTACCGGTTGTGGTATTAACTGACTAACATAGCTATAAGTTGGCAAATCAAAAAAAAGGGCTGTATTAATAGTACAACAGTAATGTCTGAAAGGTGAGGAGGTCACAGTATTATTAAAACTGATCTTTAAATACATACTAATCTGTACCCTAGAGCTGTTAAATTCAGAATTCTCCGGATTCTCCTAAGCTGACTCTGAATTATCTACACAGGGCGCGACCCTAATAGTCACAAGCTTCTCAAATATTATTCGTTTTGCACAACTAATAGAATTCCCTATTTTTGACACTAACGCCCCCCCCCCCTTTTTTTTTTTTTTTCTTTTTCTTTTCTTTTTTTCTCTCTTTTTCCCTTCCTTCTTCGTGCTCACTGTCCCACACAAGTACACACCCTCACGAATTTCATTTATGGATACATTTCTATCACCTAAAACACACACTATGCCAGCTAAGGCGAAAGACAGGAGGCCAAGAAATAGCCTAGATAATAACACAGACCTTAGGGTAGAATCAAACTGCTTAAATATTAGTAAAATGGATATCGAAGAAATATCGAAGCAGGTAGCGCAGGTGTTACTGCCCCAATTTGATTTGATTAAAGTAGAACTTAGCACCCTTGTTTCTGAAATGAAAAATTTCTCATCTAGGCTCACAGAAGCGGAGTCTAGAATATCCGAAGTTGAGGATCTGGTGTTTAAATCAGAACAAATATCTCAACAACATAGTAGCAAAATTAATGATCTTAGTGATAAAGTGGAAGAATTGGAGGATAGAGCACGCCGCAATAATCTTAGGATTATTGGATTGCCTGAAAACGAATGTTATCAGGATCTAATCTCTTTTGCTGCTAATACACTTCCACAATTACTTGGGATCCATCAACAGAACATAGTGGTAGAAAGAGCACATCGTACAGGTAATCCTAGGAATACAACAGAAAATTCTGTACAGAAACGTCCTATTATAGTGAAATATTTGAATTTCCAAGATAAGACCAGTATTCTCAGAGCCTATAGAAAGATGCAAACATTGGTAATAGACCAACACAGAATTTTGCTATTCCAGGATTTTTCATTCCAGACAGCAAGCAAGCGTAAAACTATGTCACCACATTGTACCACTTTAATTAACTTGGGCCTACCGGCCAGACTAGTATACCCAGCCACAATTAAATTATATGCTGACAATGAGTTAATTGTATTAAGAACTCCACAAGAAGCTAAGAGCTATATAGATAAACATAAAGGAGATCATTACATAGATAAGAGAGTAACGGAGAGATGAACCCTAGGGCTCGTCTGTCACTATCCTATACAAGTTCGAGATGCTGTTTTATCTAAATATGTACTCTTTTTTTTCCTCTTTGTGGACCTACATTATTTTCCTCTGTTTCACTGTACCCCAAAAATATACATATAACCTCTGGTATAACATGTCTAAAGCTAGGGTTAAGGTTGAGATACCGTTTTATTCACATGAATGTTTTTTACTATATAACTATTGTTTTTCTGTTATATATATAGCATATGAAAAATATACCTATCGATACTGGCACAACAGGACTAAGTTAAATATATGTTTTTTTTTTATTATTGTGGGTTCATATCATTGCCTTTTGTTGTATCATAGTTCAATATCTCACATATAATTCCTGGCACAGTATGTTTAAGGCTAGGGATAAAGATGGGATATTGTCTCGTTTATATGAATATGTATTGCAATATAGCATGTGTTCTCTTATCTATACGCCATATGAAAAATGTATTCACAAGTACAGGCACAATATATCTAAGCCCTGGATAGGTAATATTTATCATCCCGGGTGGCAGGGAGTGTATTGGGGTGTGCTCAGGGGGGGGGGGGGGAGACGATTGGAAGGGGGAAATGTGTTTTTTTTATTTATTTATTTTTTTTTTTTCCCCTTTTCTTTCCCCTCTCCTTTCCCTTTCTTTGTATATTGACATTCCTAAATTAAAATGCCACAATTAAAATTGATATCCTGGAATGTGGGGGGCATTTCCAGTCCGATGAAAAGGAAAAGAATTTTAACATATCTTAAAAAGTTCAAAACAGATATTATTTTGTTGCAAGAAACGCACCTCACAACAATAGAACACAAGAAGCTACAAGCTAACTGGGTTCAGGAAGTGATTTTTACACCCTGTAGTTCCAGGAAAAGAGGAGTAGCAATCCTTATAAGAAAAGGACTAAATTATCAGATTATTTCCAAGCAGATAGACCTAGAAGAACGTTTTATCATTATTAAAATTAAAGTTGAATCTCTCCTATACACAGTTTGTAATGTCTATGGACCTAATAAAGTGGATATATCTTTTTGGGAGGCTTTGAAGCTGAAGTTGTTTGAATATGTGGACACAAATATGGTGGTAGCAGGAGACTTTAACATGGTCTTTAATAATATTGACAGACTTCAGACTACAAAACAAAGAATTCCCAGGGTCTCTCAAAAAGCAACTAAGATTCTTAAATCACTCTGTAGAGTTCTTAAGATAAGAGATATCTGGAGACATCTATACCCTAATTCTAGAGCGTTTACATATGAGTCCAAACAATACAGGTCATATTCTCGTATTGACTTTTTTTTGGGTTCAGACAGTCTGTTCAGAAGTGAGATAAAAACGCAAATAGGGGACTTCACCATTTCAGACCATGCCCCTATATTTATGGAGTGTGGAACTGACAATAACACACATCAGACAACTAGAGGTTATTCTTTCCTGCAATACTTATATAACGATGCTAATTTTAGGAAGTACATTACAGATAGATGGCATGAGTATGTAATACAAAATTCTGCATATAGCTGTAAACCAGAGATTTTTTGGGAAACAGCCAAAGCTGTGATAAGAGGAGAAATAAAAAATTATATGTCTAGACTTAGGGCAAGAACGCGTCTGAGGGAAATAGAACTCTCCAATTGTCTCAGGAATGCATATAATGTCTATATAATGGCTCCCACATCGATCAACTGGCAGAAATATACTAGAGCGAAACAGGAGTGGGACTCAGTCAGTTTGCAGAAAGCAACTCGTCAAGATTTACTACAAAGAACTACTTATCATAGATATGGAAGTAAAATTGGTAAGCTATTAGCTAATTGCGTCAAAGTGTATAAATCTCAGAAAATCATTAAGTCTGCTATAGTAGATGGCACTCGAGTTACTGAAGCAGAAGCAATCAAAAAAGGCTTTGTTAACTTTTTCAAAAAATTGTACTCAACACAGATAGATAGTCAAAATAAAGACGGGTTCTGGGGAAAAATTTCTCTTCCAAAACTAACTACAGAGGAGGTAGACAATTTGAATTTACCTATCACTTCGACAGAAATTTGTCAAGCAGTAGATAGATTGAAACTGGACAAAGCTGCTGGCCCAGATATGTTACCAGCCGAATTTTATAAAATTCTTAGGGAAGAGATAAACGCCCCACTGGTAAAATTATTTAATGAGTATCTTTGTAATGGTGGGGTTCCCTCCTCCTATTTTGTAGCATCCAGAATTGTACTCGTTCCAAAAAAAGATAAAGATCCAGAAGTATTGGACTCATATCGTCCCATTTCACTGCTTAACGCTGACTATAAAATCTATACAGCAATTCTAGCAAATAGACTTAAGGGAATTCTCGGCTCTTTGATACATGTGGACCAGGTCGGTTTTATGTTACATCGGAATCCAACGGCCAGTATTCGTAAAATTTTACTTCTTCTAGACTTCTTTCGGCCAGAATGCGTGAATAGGCGAGTAATGCCAGCGATCCTTTCGTTAGATGCCCAGAAGGCATTTGATTCGATTACATGGGACCATCTTTTTTTTACTATGCGACAATTTGGTTTCAGTGGTAACTATTTAAACTGTATCAAAGCCTTATATACTAATGCTTCTGCAGTGTTGTTGGTGAATGGCATACCTACAGAAACTTTTCATATTCTGACAGGTACAAGACAAGGCTGCCCGATTTCACCCCTTCTTTTCAATCTTGCAATTGAACCACTGGCAATTATGTTAAAAAAACATCTAGAAGGAATTCAGCTAGGAGATAAATATCTTAAATTATTACTATACGCAGATGATTTACTACTATTCCTTAATAATCCTGAATCTGAGATTCCTACCCTACTGGAAATAATTAATACATTTGGAACATTTTCGGGATATAAAATAAATGCAGCAAAATCAGATTTACTGTGGTTAACAAAATCTGCTAGTAGTGACTATACCCCACCCTTCAAAGTTGCGGATTCACATATTACGTATTTGGGTATTAAGATTAGCACCGACCCGGCAGAGTGGTACTCTCTGAATTTTACTCCACTGCTAAATAAAATACAGATAGAGCTCAGAAATTGGGCAAAATTTCCTTTGTCATTGACGGCAAAAATTAATTTGATAAAAATGATTACTTTACCTAAATTGATGTATTTAATGCAAAATATCCCAATCCCAATGACAAAATCTGATCTTAAGCACTTAAATAGTTCTATCAGACTGTTTATTTGGGGTAGTGGTAAAAAGCGTATAGCTTTACAGAAGATGTCACAGTTAAGACAATACGGGGGCCTAGCGCTACCAAATTTTTGTACCTACAATAAAATATGTTTGGCAAAAGTAGCTATGGACTGGCTTACTGGGGGAAACTATGTGGCGTCATTAGAAATAGAACAAAAATTAGTCTTGCCATACGACCTACAGGCACTATTACATTGCCCGATTAAGAAACTACCACGCATGGTCAAAAATAAACCTACTTTGTTTCATATCATTAAAGCCTGGCAGGGTATTAAGACTAGTATGAACGATAGCCCGCTGATTTCAAATTTAGTTCCTATTTCTGGGAACCCTTGCTTCCCACCAGGAATCAAGAGTCAAATGTTCAATAAATGGGCTATACTAGGACTCAAATATTTATCTCAGTTTAGGGACCCAGAAAATACCCGGGTATATACATTCACAGTGCTTAGAGACCAGTTCCAACTTAACAATACAGAATTTTACGCTTATTTACAAGTCCGGCACTGGTATAATGAAACCATTAAAAATTGCACTAAGGAATGGGTACACCCGGGTATTAAAATGGGGCTTGCTCTTTTTAAGGCGGGTAAACGCTCAATTAGTTACTGGTACCGGATGGTACAAACGGAGGCCGGTGAAATAAATATATTAGAGATATCTGCAAAATGGGCTACAGATATCCAAAACATGGAGCCATATAAAATAAAACAGAGCATAATTGTGGCAGAACATGCAACTCTTTCAGCATCATGGCGAGAATCACAGTTTAAAATTGTGAATCGCATGTATATACCACCGGCTAGCTTAAATAGATGGTACGGGAATGCTTCAAATCTGTGCCCCCGATGCAGTTCCATCAGTGCCGACCTGGTCCACATGTTCTGGAGCTGTCCCAAGATCCAGCAATTTTGGCAGCGAGTACAGTTCTGGCTGAACAGATTATTGAATATACAGATACTCATAGAACTACAGCATATTTTCTTTCTGATTAATTTGAGAGATCTTGGGGAATATGTCTCCAATATTGATTTCATTAATACAGCAATCTTGGGAGGCAGATATCTTATCCTAAAAAATTGGAAAGCCACAAGGGAACCTACAATTAATAATCTAACTTTCTTACTCCACTCACAATATCAAATAGAACAAATTGATAGTCTTAATCAGGGAACTAATTACCAACATAAATTTGAACATAAATGGCTAGAATTTATCAGGAGATACAGAAATAATATATAAACACAATCGAAATTTTCCCTTTACTAAAAAAAAAAAAAAAAAAAAAAAAAAAAATTTTTTTTTCTTCCTCTTTCCCCCTGAGCATCGTGTCCTAACCCCCCCCCCTCTCTTATTAAGGATGGTTTACAGAACATGGTATAGTATAGGTAAGATTAGTGAAACGCTAAAATAATCTTTGGTAGTAAATTTAGTTTAAATATATAAGAATTCTTATTTTTTCAATGCATTCAGAATATAATGTCTAGAAAATGTTGAGGTTCGTTTCTTTTTCATCAAGTATGTGTTCTACATGAATAGAACTAATATTATATTGTTAAGCTAACTATATAATTGGAGACATGGATGATAATGTTCTGTAAGTTATTATTATGTTTATGTGGAAACAACATGTTTATTCTGTTTACGTTTTGCGAACCACAAACAATAAAAACAAAATTATAAAATCCTACAGCACTTATCAGTCCCAGTAACCCAAAATTTTACAAAATATCCTCCATACCTTGAGCTCAGGTACATCTACTGGGTGGGTTCCGACTTTCTCCATTGGTGACTTCTTATAAACGTATCCAACAAGATGTTTCCAAAAACAACTAAGAGACCTAATTAATGATGGTCTGGAGTTGGGGTTCTTTGACAAAGAGACAAGTGAGTTTCTATATATCAGTCATCCTAAAATACCAATATTCAATCACCTCCCCAAGGTGCATAAATCTCTTATTGAGGTCAAGGGGAGACCCATTGTCAGCGGAATCGGGTCACTACTAGAACATATGTCGGAAAGGCTGGACACTTTGCTACAGCCTATGATTAGGCCATTGGCAAGCTTTGTTTTGGACACAAAACATGTTCTCAACCTGACCTCCAACATTGAATGGTGTGTAAATTATATATGGGTTACAGTAGATGTTAAATAATTATACTCATCCATTCCACATGACCAAGGCCTGAAAGCTATTGAATACTTTATGCACAAATATTACACTGATGAAAATATCCTGTGTGAATTTGTGATGAGTGCTACTAACTTTCTTTTGACCCATAACTTTCTTTAATTCAATGGCCAATTCTTTCTCCAAATGGCGGTACAGCAATGGGGGCTAAGTTTGTCCCCTCCTACGCCAACCTTTTCATGGGTTGATGGGAGGAGGACCACATATTTGGAAAAAAGAATCCACACAGAGCATTGTTTTTTTACAAGAGTTTTATCAATGATCTGTTTGTGTGGAAGGGGGACACTTGAGATTCCAAACAACTTCATTCATTCATTATTTGAACAAGAATGACAAGGGCATTGAATTCACTTTTGAACAGAATAAAACCAATATCAATTACCTTGATGTTACACTTACAGGGACACCAGGAACAAGAGTGATCTCTACTATCTATTGTAAGCCTATCACAGGCAATACATTACTGTATGGTAAAAGCTGTCATCCTCTAGCATGTTTAAAGCAGTAGCCAAGGGGCAGTTCATACGTGTTAAAAGGAACTGCACTCACTACAAACAGTATGTAGTGGAAAGCAAAGAATTGGAGGCCAGACTCAGAGACAGAGGTTATGGACCTAGGATTATTGGCAAAGCTAGGGAAACTGTGAATACAATAGACAGGAGAGAATTGGTATTGCCTAAAAAGGATACAGCACACAAGAGCAATGCTTCTAACAAAGGATTATTATGTGCAACAGATTATTCAGGAGAGTATCCTCAGATTTGCAGCATCCTTAAGAAACATTTAGCATTATTATCAGCCGATGATGACCTAACTGATCTATCCAAGAACGGGTGCCAATTCTCTTACAAGAAAAATAAAATCATTGGCAACATGGTGTCACCTACTAAATTGAAGTAGAGAAGAAGGAGACAGCGCACGTCCGATTCAAGGTAGAGGTATTTTATTGCAAATGGCACACACTAGTAATAAACTTACTAGAAGATAGAATAAAAACAGCAAAAAACAGCGATGGTATAAGTCCCTTCACCACAGCAAAGGAATAGCATTGGAAGAAACAGGAAGGCGTCTGCATAGAAACAATTTCAAAAGTTCCCGGCAATGAAGACAATAGTATAGCCGTCAGGATACGTCATCAAACGTCCTCTCACCTTGTTCTATGGATGCTCAGTACAACCAAAAAGCCTCAACGCGTTTTGCCGGTGACACCCCGGGTTTTTCAAGAGTAATAGGTTGTAGTCTGTTTATGTCCTTATATACCCATTCGCAAGGTTCCGATTGGTCTCAATAAATCACATATGCGAGTTGAAGATGGGATGGGTAAACGGACAAATACTGGTTAGTATAAAATAATAAAAAGTGGTGATCAAACACTAAGTTAATACAATAAAAATGATACAATGATTTGATACATAAAAAATTCATATTTCATAATATAATAATGCACAATATTAAAAACATCATAAATAGAAAAATGAATGAATGGGTTAAAACAAGTTTATAAAAGACCATCTTATAAACTCATAATGGCTTAGAACAGAATTACAAAAGCACTTATCATAAAAAAAACAACTATCATATAAAACAATTTAAAAATTTTTATTTGAGTTAAAACAAAATTACAGGAACGCTTAGACATCAAGATCAATATTCAAACCGAGTGGAGCCAGGCTTCTCAACCTGTATATCCACTCGGTTTCTTTTCTCCTTAAATGTAATAATCTGTTGTTAGTTCCAGGGGGTACCCAATCAATAATTTGTACATTTAACCCCCTGGTATCGCTACCATGTACTGTGCTGAAATGGACTGGTACACCGTGTTTATCAAACTTGATTTTAATGTTATAAAGGTGTTTGCTGAACCTTTTAGACGTTTTTCTTTTAGTGAGACCAATATAAATATGGTCACACTTGCAGGAAAGAAGATAGACAGTGTATGTAGTTTGGCAATTGCACCTATGTTTCATACTAAAAGTCTCGGATCCATTGTAATTAAAGAAAAGGTTTATTGCATTTAAATGTACCTCTAGGGGCTGATAACCAGTTTTGTAAACTTCCTCTACATGTGGATATTTCTTCCCAATTTTCCCTTAGTTTACTGGGTGCTAGATGATTTTTAAGGTTCTTATTCTTCTTAAATGTAATCGTTGGTCTGTCACCTATTAAATTACCTAAAATGGGATCAGATTTTAAGATACCCCAGTGTTTATTTAAAACCTTACTCATTACAGGGGCCCCTTCATTAAAACTAGTTATAAAACGTATTGCATTCATATTACCTTTGGAGTCTATGGTATTATTAAATATTTTCTAACTTTTAGCCAGAAGTTTTTTCGATCACAGTCAGCAGCCTTAGTTTTAGCTTTATTTAAAATATCTATATTGTAGCCTTTCTTAATGAATTTTTCATCTAATATGGAGGTTTCCTTCTCAAAATCCTCAGGATTAGTACAATTCAGTTTAATACGAATGTACTGACTCACTGGAATGTTATTTTTCCAGCTCTTTAAGTGAGCACTACTCGCATGAACAAAACTGTTTTTGTCAACTGCTTTTCTGAAATTCCGGACAGATACTGTTTCTTTTATCCACAAAAAGTATAATATCAAGAAATTCAATACTCCTACTAGAGTTGTTACCATTAACCCTTTGAGTGCTAAGCACTTTCCCACCTAGGTGCTAAGATTTTTTAATGTTTTTTTTATTTTTTGAATAATATTTTTTTAACTTTTGTTTCTTTATTTTGTTCAGACCCCCAAGACTGTTGGAAAGGTCAGGCAATTATCTTTCCAATGGTGTGTCTTGTGGGTCTGTAGCTGCTTAGATGCCTGAGATACAGGCTTCTAAGAAGCATGCCCCCTGCTCCTATACTTAACATTATTAAGTATAAATAAAGTTGGCGGTGACATCATCACGTTATTGCGCGTGACGTCACCACGCAAAACGGGAAGCCCCGGCAATGCCTGTCACTCTACAGGCATGATCGCTGGGGTAGGAGCGGGTGGAAGCCCCCAGATCTCCTTCAAGGTGGGAGAGTGCTAGTGTAAAACTCTGTGACAGCTCAGAGCCTCATTAGCACTCAAAGGGTTAAAGTGTAAATTATAATTATTCTTGTTAATATACTCAGTAAAATTAGCTAAAGATTCCTCAGACCCTTTCCACAAAACTATTACGTCGTCTATGTATCTAAAGTATTTCAACATATTATTTTTATATGGATTGTTGTTCCAGATAAAACTCTTTTCAAAATTATCCATAAAAATATTCGCATATGATGGGGCAAAAGTCGTCCCCATCGCTGTCCCTTTTAGTTGTAAATAGAATTTTCCCAAAAACTAAAAATAATTATGGGATAATATAAATGAAATAGAGTCCAATAAAATGCAAGATGGATTTCTGGAATATCATATCCAAGAAATGCTTCTTTAACAGCCTCTAGTCCCTTATTATGAGGAATAACAGTATATAATGATGACACATCATACGTTGCCCACCTTAGATCATCTCCCCAGGTCCGTCCCTCAAAAATTCTAATTGTCTCTGCGGTATCCTTAAGATATGCCTTAGTTTTAACTACTAAGGGTTGCAAAAAATGGTCCACATATTTGGACAAGTTATGGCACAGAAAACCAATACACAAAATAATGGGGTGTCCAGGTGGGTTCACAAGATCTTTCTGGCTCTAAATTGAAGTAACACAGCAAGGAGGATCAGCTTGGTTAATGGTCAAAGGCATGCATAACTGCAACTTCAAAGATTGTGTGGCTTTTGAGAAAGTTGTATGTGGAAGCACGTTCAAATCTTCAGCCACAGGGCAGCAGTTTGACATAAATACTTGTATTAACTGCAGGTCAAAATACGTAATTTATCTTATCACCTGTAACCTATGTTAGGTACAGTATGTAGGTTTAACTATTAGGGAAGTGCGGTCCCGAATCAGGGAACATTTGTCTACCATTAGAATTGGCAGATCAAGTACCCCCCTAGTACAAAATTGTGTGCAGGTTCACGATAAAAACACAGAAAGCTTCAAATGGACAGCCATTGAAAGGCTAACTACACCTTCGAGGGGAGGAGACAGAGAAAAGGTCCTGAGCAAACAGGAGGTTTTCTGGATCTTCAAACTAAAAACCAGAACACCGTTAGGTTTGAACTCCACATATGATTTAATAAACTACTGGCAGTAGTGACACTAATCCTCTATCACACAAGCAAGCACCCACAGCATATGATAGACAGCGCGTAACTAATAACCAGGTCAGTAGTGATGTCGCGAACCTAAAATTTTCGGTTCGCGAACGGTGGACTCGAACTTCCGGTATTGTTCTCGAACGCGCGAACCGCGCGAACCGCCATTGAATTCAATAGGCAGGCGAACTTTAAAACCTACAAGGACTCTTTCTGGCCACAATAGTGATGGAAAAGTTGTTTCAAGGGTACTAACACCTGGACTGTTGCATGCTGGAGGGGGATCCCTGGCAAAACTCCCATGGAAAATTACATAGTTGATGCAGAGTCTGCTTTTAAGCCATAATGGGTCTAAATCAACTAACATTCTCAAAGTGGCTGTCTCAAAACATCCCGGACAGAAGATAGATTGATAGTGATAGATAGGATAGATAGATATACATAGATTGATAGTTAGATCGAATCGATAGAAGAGAAATAGATAGATTTGTTAGATATATAATTACCCTAATAAATTCTAATAATCAAACATGCGTTCTTGGACCCAACTAGCTTGTGTCAATTAGTACTTTTCTTAGCACTTTAATCCCTGTTCCCCCCCCCCCTATCGGGGGAGTTCTATATGGCCTGCCAGATTACCCTGAAAAATTATAATAATAAGACATGTGGTCTGCTACCTATTTTAACGAGGTTGTGTTTTAAGTACTACCATTCTTAGCACTTTAATCTCTGTAACTCCCCCTATTTGGTGAGGTCTATACGGCCTGGATGATTACCCATACAAAATATAATAATAAGACATCTGCTCTTGGTCTGCGACCCATGGTAACTATGTTGTGTTAATTAGTAATGTCCTTCGCATTTTAATAGCTGTTACTCATACTCACCCTATCGGTGGAGGTCTATATGGCCTGCATGATTACCCTTACAAAATATAACATATGCTCTGGGACCCATGGTAAGTAGGTTGTGTTAAGTAGTACTGTTCTTTGCATTTTCATACCTGTTACAACACCAAATGGTGGCAGGTCTATCTGGCTTTCATGATTAGCTGCACCCAAACCCAAAAAAAAGCTGAGTGGTCTTAGACTAACACCCATGGCTAACTCGGTTGTTTCAATTAGTACTATTCTTACCACTTTCATCCCTGTTACGGGCGGTCTACATGTCCATCATGATTAGCCGAACAAAATACTACAATCCAACCTTTGCTCAGTCTTCATAGGCCCTTCATTGTCTGTATTTTGATAGTACAGTTCTTATTATTTTTATAGCTGATACAACACCGAATGGTGGCAGCTCTACCTGCATGATTAGCCGCACCCAATACAAAAATAAATCCAAGCGGTCTTGGATTAACACCCATGGCTAACTCTGTTGTTTCAAGTAGTACTATTCTTAGCACTTTCATCTCATCATCCCTGTTACTTCCAGGACTCTCGGTGGTGGTGGTCTACATGGCCATCATGATTAGCCTAACCAAATACTACAATCCAACCTTGGCTCAGTCTTCCTAAGGCCCTTCATTGGCTGTATTTTGGTGATACTGTTCTTATTAGTTTAATAGCTGATACGACACCGAATGTTGTCAGCTCTATATGTCCTGCATGAATAGCCGCACCCAAAGCCAAAAAAAAGCCAAGTGGTTTTGCACTAACACCCATGGCTAACTCTGTTGTTTCAAGTTCTACTATTCTTAGCTCTTTCATCTCATCATCCCTGTTACTTCCAGGACTCTCGGTGGTGGTGGTCTACATGGCCATCATGATTAGCCTAACCAAATACTACAATCCAACCTTGGCTCAGTCTTCCTAAGGCCCTTCATTGGCTGTATCTTGGTAGTACTGTTCTTATTAGTTTAATAGCTGATACGACACCGAATGTTGTCAGCTCTATATGTCCTGCATGAATAGCCGCACCCAAAGCCCAAAAAAAGCCAAGCGGTTTTGCACTAACACCCATGGCTAACTCTGTTGTTTCAAGTTCTACTATTCTTAGCTCTTTCATCTCATCATCCCTGTTACTTCCAGGACTCTCGGTGGTGGTGGTCTACATGGCCATCATGATTAGCCTAACCAAATACTACAATCCAACCTTGGCTCAGTCTTCCTAAGGCCCTTCATTGGCTGTATCTTGGTAGTACTGTTCTTATTAGTTTAATAGCTGATACGACACCGAATGTTGTCAGCTCTATATGGCCTGCATGAATAGCCGCACCCAAAGCCAAAAAAAAGCCAAGCGGTTTTGCACTAACACCCATGGCTAACTCTGTTGTTTCAAGTTCTACTATTCTTAGCTCTTTCATCTCATCATCCCTTCCAGGATTCTCGGTGGTGGTGGTCTACATGGCCATCATGATTAGCCTAACCAAATACTACAATCCAACCTTGGCTCAGTCTTCCTAAGGCCCTTCATTGGCTGTATTTTGGTAGTACTGTTCTTATTAGTTTAATAGCTGATACGACACCGAATGTTGTCAGCTCTATATGGCCTGCATGAATAGCCGCACCCAAAGCCAAAAAAAGCCAAGCGGTTTTGCACTAACACCCATGGCTAACTCTGTTGTTTCAAGTTCTACTATTCTTAGCTCTTTCATCTCATCATCCCTGTTACTTCCAGGACTCTCGGTGGTGGTGGTCTACATGGCCATCATTATTAGCCTAACCAAATACTACAATCCAACCTTGGCTCAGTCTTCCTAAGGCCCTTCATTGGCTGTATTTTGGTAGTACTGTTCTTATTAGTTTAATAGCTGATACGACACCGAATGTTGTCAGCTCTATATGGCCTGCATGAATAGCCGCACCCAAAGCCCAAAAAAAGCCAAGCGGTTTTGCACTAACACCCATGGCTAACTCTGTTGTTTCAAGTTCTACTATTCTTAGCTCTTTCATCTCATCATCCCTGTTACTTCCAGGACTCTCGGTGGTGGTGGTCTACATGGCCATCATGATTAGCCTAACCAAATACTACAATCCAACCTTGGCTCAGTCTTCCTAAGGCCCTTCATTGGCTGTATCTTGGTAGTACTGTTCTTATTAGTTTAATAGCTGATATGACACCGAATGTTGTCAGCTCTATATGGCCTGCATGAATAGCCGCACCCAAAGCCCAAAAAAAAGCCAAGCGGTTTTGCACTAACACCCATGGCTAACTCTGTTGTTTCAAGTTCTACTATTCTTAGCTCTTTCATCTCATCCCTGTTACTTCCAGGACTCTCGGTGGTGGTGGTCTACATGGCCATCATGATTAGCCTAACCAAATACTACAATCCAACCTTGGCTCAGTCTTCCTAAGGCCCTTCATTGGCTGTATTTTGGTAGTACTGTCATCCTTTTGAATAATAGATTACAGGAAAGGCATTGATTTTAGAATCCCAGAGATCATTTATATGACCCGTGAAATAAAAAAAAAAATTCATTAGATACCCGTTACACAATTATTTATCCTCAGGCCTTTTTAATATGAGGGTCCCGGAGCCTCAAACGAAACAACAGCATGAAAGAGGAGATATGTCATCCTTTTGAATAATAGATTACAGGAAAGGCATTGATTTTAGAAACCCACAGATCATTATTTGCAACCGTGAAATTAGAAAAAAACATTGATTACACACCCGTGACACTTATTTATGCTCAGGCCTTTTTAATACGAGGGTCCCGGAGCCTCAACCGAAACAACAGCATGAAAGAGGAGATATGTCATCCTTTTGAATAAAAGATTACAGTAAAGGCATTGATTTTAGAAACCCACAGATCATTATTTGCAACCGTGAAATTAGAAAAAAACATTGATTACACACCCGTGACACTTATTTATGCTCAGGCCTTTTTAATACGAGGGTCCCGGAGCCTGAACCAAAACAACAGCATGAAAGAGGAGATATGTCATCCTTTTGAATAAAAGATTACAGGAAAGGCATTGATTTTAGAAACCCACAGATCATTATTTGCAACCGTGAAATTAGAAAAAAACATTGATTACACACCCGTGACACTTATTTATGCTCAGGCCTTTTTAATACGAGGGTCCCGGAGCCTGAACCGAAACAACAGCATGAAAGAGGAGATATGTCATCCTTTTGAATAAAAGATTACAGTAAAGGCATTGATTTTAGAAACCCACAGATCATTATTTGCATCCGTGAAATTAGAAAAAAACATTGATTACACAACCGTGACACTTATTTATGCTCAGGCCTTTTTAATACGAGGGTCCCGGAGCCTGAACCGAAACAACAGCATGAAAGAGGAGATATGTCATCCTTTTGAATAAAAGATTACAGTAAAGGCATTGATTTTAGAAACCCACAGATCATTATTTGCAACCGTGAAATTAGAAAAAAACATTGATTACGCACCCGTGACACTTATTTATGCTCAGGCCTTTTTAATACGAGGGTCCCGGAGCCTGAACCGAAACAACAGCATGAAAGAGGAGATATGTCATCCTTTTGAATAAAAGATTACAGTAAAGGCATTGATTTTATAAACCCACAGATCATTATTTGCAACCGTGAAATTAGAAAAAAACATTGATTACACACCCGTGACACTTATTTATGCTCAGGCCTTTTTAATACGAGGGTCCCGGAGCCTGAACCGAAACAACAGCATGAAAAAGGAGATATGTCATCCTTTTGAATAAAAGATTACAGTAAAGGCATTGATTTTAGAAACCCACAGATTATTATTTGCAACCGTGAAATTAGAAAAAAACATTGATTACACAACCGTGACATTTATTTATTATTTTTTTTTTTATTCTCTTTTTATTATTGCAAGAAAAGGACAATAACATCAAGACAATACAATACATTGTGTGCGGTATAAATTGACAGGGATTTAAACATTTCTCCAAAGGTGTGTGAGACGCTAAGGCGCCCTACGAAACATGTCTCTATGAATTTAAAGCCATAGGGTTATGGTAGTCCATTGCACACCCTTAGAGTCCAAGTCGTTCAAAGATACTTTCAGAAGTCGTTTCTTTGCAATATTTTTTTTACATTTTTAACAAACAAACAAACAAACATTTAAACAACATAGTTATCAAACTACAAAACAATATTAAGAAGATAAGGACAAGAAAAGGCGGTAGTAATCGTATGCACCTGTATGTAAAACCTGTGTTCTCTACATGATCCTCTTCCCTCCCCCCCCCCTTTAGAATGATTAAGTGAGAGCAGATAGGATGGAGGAGAGAGGGGGAAGAAGGGGAAGAAGGGGAAGAGAGGGAGAAAAAAAGGGAGAAAAAAAAAAAGGGGAGAAATTAGTTACTGTCCACTAGAACAACATCAATTCTACCCGAGGCTGTTCAGGGCTTTGATCCTTGGCACTGTCTATGATGTGTTGCCAGTCAGCAGACATACCCAACTGAAGTATTGTCTCCAGATGAGCGAAGGGCTGCAAGATTTGTCTCTGTATGGGTGGGTCTAATTTACCTAAAAGCGGTTTCCATTTCCTAAGGAAAGGGCGTAATCTGTGCATGGTGTCTAGTCTGGCATCGTATTGCTCCACGAAGAGTTGTCTGAGTAATGTGTGCCTAAACTGAGCTATTGTCGGGGACTGTCTTGTAATCCATCTCTGAAGGATACAGTGTCTCGCAAGCAGCATGCACAATGTGAGGAATCTATGAAATCGCACGAGGGTCTCGTCCCATTTAAACAAGAAGATCTCTGCGCTTGTGAGCTTGATCTCCACACCCAGTGTAACCCGTAACCAGTATTGGCATTGTCCCCAGAACTTTTTGATCTTGGGGCATGTGTAAAAGTAATGTTGAAGTGTAGGGGCAGCTGCTCTGCATTTGACACATATGTCGGGTAGTCGTCTGTCCCATTTGGATAATCTATGTGGTGTAATATAGTCCGAGTGTAACAGTCTTGTTTGTGCTTCTCTATAATGCACTGCTAATGTGGCTTGTCTCGTGTGCTCCAGGCTATTTTTTATGTCTTGTTCTGTCAGACACACCGAGCATGTATCATTGAGTTTTGATAATATATTAGAAAGGATCGGGGTCTCGCTCTGCCTCAAGAGACGCATATAAAAATGGGAAAGTGAGAATCTACCTAGCCGGAACATCGTTTGGGATATCGCAAAGGGTGACCCCTCCCAGAAGCTTGCGTTGGAAGCTTGTAAGGAGCAGACATAGTGTCTTAATTGTAAGTATGCGTAGAAGTGACCGTTTGGGAGTTGGAATTTGTTCTTTAGTTCCTGGAAAGACCTCACTATATGTTGCAAGGGATCCATTACATCTCCGATGGTTTTTAAACCCCGCTCTCTCCAGACACGGAACGGTTTGTGATCACTTCCAGCCGGGAAGGAGGGGTTGCCCATTATCGGAATAAATTTCGGGGAGGGGGCGTCGATCTTCAGGTACTTGTGTATCAGATACCAAGCTCTTAGAGGATCTCTATACAGCATACTCCTGGTGATCTTAGAGGGTAAGGTCCCATCTCCATACGGTAGATAGGTTAGCGCAATAGGCGCCGTTACTGTTTCCTCTAGTTTCGTGTCACAGAAATGTCCTGTGTTCATTTGCCAGTCTGTCACCAGACGTGCCCAATTGTACAATTTAAGATTGGGGAGGCCCAATCCTCCTGCCGTATAAGGGGAATGAAGTTTGTGAAGCGCTATACGCGGTTTGCCCCCCTTCCACACAAAGCGGGTTATGGCTCTTGTGAGCATCCGCAAGTCCGCGTTGGTCATGAGAAACGGTAGCATGAGCAGTGGATAAAGTAATTTCGGTAAGATAGTCATTTTTACCAAGCTTACACGTCCCGAGAGTCCCAAGGGTAGTTTAATCCAGCTCGAAAGCTGCGAAGCAAGTTGAATACATTTGTCAGATATGTTCAGTTTGTATATTTTTTTGGGATCTCTATGAAGATGAATTCCCAGGTATGTGAGGTGTCCCCTCGCTTCCACAAAAGGGTAATCGTGTCTGGAGTTTGGGTGTTTGTGTAACCACAGCACCTCCGATTTAGTGGTGTTAATTTTGTAGCCAGAGAAGCTACCGAAGTCTACGATAGTGCGGAGTATTTGCGGTATGTGTGTCTGTGGAGAATCCACAAACAACAACATGTCATCCGCGTAGAGAGCCACATGGAGAGGAATATCCCCCACACGAATACCTGGGAAGACCCTACGAAGTTTTGACGCCAGCGGTTCCAACGCTAGGTTGAATAATAGAGGCGAGAGGGGACAACCTTGTCTGGTTCCCCTCTGCAAACAGAAGTCCTCTGAGAAGAGTCCACCAACCAGAACCCGAGCAATCGGGTTTGTGTATATCTTACCGATGACCTCCAGGAATGGACCCTCAAAACCAAATCTCTGCATGGTGTCCCTTAGGTGTGCCCATTCCACCCTGTCGAAGGCCTTCTCTGCGTCTAACGACAGCAGGAAGGCCTCCGGCGAGTCCTGTATAGTCCCGTCTTCCCCCACAGACCAATAATGGTCAATAACCTGAAGCACTCTTCGCAAGTTTACCACAGAGGTGCGTTTGAAGACGAAGCCCGTTTGGTCTGGGTGCAGTAGGTCTGGGAGTATCAATTTCAGCCGGTTCGCCATGACCTTGGTGAATAACTTGTAATCGGTGTTTAACAATGATATTGGTCTATAGGACTCTGGCATGGCATGATCCTTGCCTGGTTTGGGGATAAGTGTGATGTGGGCTGCCGTGAAATTTTCCGAGGGGGTCGCTGCAGTGAGAAGCAAAGTATTGTACACTCTAGTGAGTGTAGTAGTGATTTGTGGTTGCATTGCTTTATAAAATTCGGCTGGCAAGCCATCAGGGCCCGGGGCTTTACCAGCCGGCAAGCTCTGTATTGTGTGCTTGATTTCTTCTACAGTGAAGGGGGTGTTTAGACTATCCAGTTGGTCTGAGGAAAGTTGAGGTAAATCAACTCCCTGCAAGAATGCGGTTTGGGTGTCAGTGTGTGCCTGGGCCTGCCGGGCATACAAGTGGGCATAATATTGGGCAAATCCCTTTGCAATGGCTTCCAGGTTAGTGTGAGTCTTATTGTTCCATTTTAGTGCTGTGGGTTTTGTTCTCACTGTCTGAGGCTTTGTCAGGGTTGCCAGCATTCTGCCAGCTCTGTCCCCGTATCTGTAGAATTTGCCTGCAGATTTCAGCAAACCCGCTGCGGCTTGTTGTTTCACAAAAGCCTCTAGTTCCAGTTTAGCGGCCACATAAGTATCATAGGAGGGTTTCGATTTATGCAAGAGATACAATTGATAAGATTGGCCTAATTGTTTTTGTAGAGCCCTCTGTCTACTTTGTGTGTTATGTTTCACTTTGGCAGAGTATGAAATTATGTGGCCCGCTAAAACTGTTTTCGCTGTCTCCCATAAAAGTTGGGGATTATCCGAGTGTGCTGCATTGTCTGTCAAGAAGTCTGTCCAAGAGTGTTGTAAGAATTTAACAAATGTTTCTGATTTAATGAGGTATGTAGGGAATCTGAGTACGTTTCTATTCATGTTTGGGCCAACCGTTCCTATCACTACTTCAACTGGGGAGTGATCGGATATTATTATGTCATGTATTATACTGCGGCTGATTTGATTTGTCAGATCCCCGGCTACCAGGAATAGGTCTATTCTAGACAGCGTGTGTTTAGCTTTAGAGAGGCAGGTGTAATCCCTATCTTCAGGATGGAGAAGTCTCCAGATGTCACATACACCCAGGTCATTATCAAACATGTCAAAGATCTTTGTCTCATATCTGGCTTTATAATTTCGCCTGGGATCTTTAATCCTAAAAGTTTCCAGCCATTGTCTATCTAGGTGGTGTGTGGGGGAGATATTAAAGTCTCCTCCAATTATTAATTTCACGCCTATGTACGGGGCCAGATTCTTTATCAAGTCTCTCCAGAATCCTAGATTTCTATGATTAGGGGCATAGAGGTTGCAGAATACATAGTCAGTCGAGTCTACTCTAGCACAGGTTATCATATATCTATGTTTGGGGTCCAAATATGTATGGCCCAATGTGACCTTTATTCTTTTTCCAAACGCTATAGCCAGACCCCTACTAGCACTTGTGTGTGATAGATAGATCACCTGTCCCACCCAGTCTCTTTGTAGCTTCTGATGTTCGTTGTCAAGTAAGTGTGGCTCCTGAAGGAGCGCAATGTCTGTACCCAGTTTTCTCAGGTGGGTGAGGACAGTCTTGCATTTTATGGGGGAGTTAAGCCCTCCCACATTCCACGTCACTATCTTTAATGCCATGTCTATCTAGTATGAGCTAGGTATGGAACAGTATGAGAAGAGAAGAAAAAAAAAAAAGAAGGGGGGGGGGTGTGGGATAACCCTTGATATGAAGCCTGTCCTAGGTGTTGTAATTCGAGAACAAGTAGATGTATTAACCCAGATTTATTAACCAACCATGCATTGAGCATTATCTTGTTTGCCCTCTTTAACCATACATTTTTAGAGAAGTGTGGCAGTAATAAAAACTTATAACATGTCAAAGTATAACTTTTTCCTTTGTTTCTCTTCCTTTTTTGAACCACATCTTTGTGTGGGGCTAGATCTTTTAAGAGTAATTTGAGAGCAATAAATTGCAATAACCAAATCCTATTAACTAACAATACATCTAACATCATTCTGGTTGTCATCTTGAACCATACATCTTTGGATTAGTGTAGCAGTAATAGAAAAAGAAAACATATAACATTTCAAAATATAACATCATCCTGGTTGTCATCTTAAACCATACATCTTTGGATAAGTGTAGCAGTAATAAAAAGAAACACATAACATTTCAAAATATAATATTGCAGCTTAAATACATAACAATTTAACATTACCCTGGAGGTCTGAGTTGACCTCCACCTCCATTCTCTCCATTTTGAAGTCCAGGCATTTCTACCATCCTTAAGAGCGTCTTTAGGCCTGTGACACTCAGCCATTAATGACTGCATTTGTTGATTTAATAGCCACAGAATCGAAAGTGGGGCCTAATGGCCCTTGGTACAATGAGGGTGACACTTTTTCATGGTGAGTGGCGTTGCTGTTCCGTAGCTAGATAGCTCTTCAGTGCTTGTGGTGAGTGAAAGAATTTGACTCCATAGGGTGTTTGTAGTCGGAGCTTCGCTGGGTACAATAGGGCGACTTGTCGTCCCTGTTCATGCAATTGGGAGCACATTGGGGCAAATTCTTTTCTTTGTTTGGATATTTCCATGGAAAAATCTTGGAAAAGGAGAAGCTTTACGCCTTCAAATAGGATCTCTTTGCGTGCCCTGTAAGCTCTCAGGATCTTCATCTTCTCCTGAAAGTTCAGGCATTTAAATATGACCTGTCTGGGTCTAGCCCTGGCCTGATCCAAAGTTCTTTCGGGCCCCACACGGTGAGCCCTTTCTACGTCGATTGGGAGGATGTCAGGGTGCAGCCCCAGGAGTTTAGGGAATGTCAGTGCTGTGAACTCTAATAGATCTTTGCCTTTGATGCTTTCAGGCACCCCCACTATGCGCAGATTGTTGCGTCGACTTCGATTCTCCAGGTCATCAATGCGGTCCTGGAGAATCTGTGTCTTTTTGACCAGTTGCTTGACCGTTGTGTCTGTGTTAGATTGTCTGTCCTCTATCTCTGAGATGCGATTTTCTGCTGTTGTCATTCGTGAGGAAAACTGTCTGACCTCGCAGGTCAGGGTGTCAACTCCCTTCTGGAGTGAGTCCATTTTGGGGAGAAAGAAAGTTTTCAATTCGTGGAGTAAAGCTGAATGGTCCACACTCTGGGCCTGGGTTTGATCTGGGGGGGATGAAGGTTCTATATGTATTTCAGCTGCATGCTTTTGCTGTTTTTTAGAGTCCGCATTTTTAGACCTATGTGACATGTCTGCAGCGGGGGCAGGGGAGAGTTTATAAAAAAATGTATCCACTTTCATTAGCCCGAATAGGGCCAGTCCACTTATAGCTATATCTTTGAGTGCAGCGGTCAGTAGTTGGAAAACAGCAACCACGTGGATGGGGAGCGCCCTTCAATTTATTATCCTCTGCTGTCAGCCTCAAGATGGCCGCTATGGTGGTATATACAGCTAGGCCGTTATCAGGGCATACACTTCAGGAGTATCAAAACTATCTCCGGGTGGGGTACATTTTATTTCGGTTAGTCTTTTTGCAATATGAGGGTATGCGGGGTTTGGCGTGCAAATAGATATTACCTCCTATCCCTCACATGTGTTTTTCGCCCGTACCCTAGCAGGCCTTTGAAAGTTTTTCCTTCCCCCACGTGTAGTCGATGCGCCCAGTATGGCGTTTATTTATGCCTCCCGTTGTGTGTTGTATTAAGGGGATGCTATTAGGAGAGGTCTCAGCCAGGCAGGCAACTCTGAGTATGTTCAGGGATCCAGGCCCATATGCGGGTGATATAACTCTTGGGCGGCTGTATTATCAGAGACCGTGAAATTAGAAAAAAACATTGATTAATTGAAATTAGAAAAAAATTAGAAAAAAACATTGATTACACACCCGTGACACTTATTTATGCTCAGGCCTTTTTAATACGAGGGTCCCGGAGCCTGAACCGAAACAACAGCATGAAAGAGGAGATATGTCATCCTTTTGAATAAAAGATTACAGTAAAGTTATTGATTTTAGAAACCCACAGATCATTATTTGCAACCGTGAAATTAGAAAAAAACATTGATTACACACCCGTGACACTTATTTATGCTCAGGCCTTTTTAATACGAGGGTCCCGGAGCCTGAACCGAAACAACAGCATGAAAGAGGAGATATGTCATCCTTTTGAATAAAAGATTACAGGAAA
Organism: Bombina bombina; assembly: GCF_027579735.1. Lineage (NCBI taxonomy): Eukaryota > Metazoa > Chordata > Amphibia > Anura > Bombinatoridae > Bombina > Bombina bombina. The sequence goes on from NC_069503.1 coordinate 72,330,909, forward strand.
GGCATTGATTTTAGAAACCCACAGATCATTATTTGCAACCGTGAAATTAGAAAAAAACATTGATTACACACCCGTGACACTTATTTATGCTCAGGCCTTTTTAATACGAGGGTCCCGGAGCCTGAACCGAAACAATAGCATGAAAGAGGAGATATGTCATCCTTTTGAATAAAAGATTACAGTAAAGGCATTGATTTTAGAAACCCACAGATCATTATTTGCAACCGTGAAATTAGAAAAAAACATTGATTACACACCCGTGACACTTATTTATGCTCAGGCCTTTTTAATACGAGGGTCCCGGAGCCTGAACCGAAACAACAGCATGAAAGAGGAGATATGTCATCCTTTTGAATAAAAGATTAGAGGAAAGGCATTGATTTTAGAAACACTGAGATAATTACTTGCAACCGGGAAATAAAAAAAAACATTGAACAGACACCCAGTAAACTTTATTATCCATAGGCCTTTTCAGCAGAGGCTCCATGACCCTCAACAAAAACAAGAGCAGGGAGCTGGGCATAGGAGTACAATGGAGTGTGACAATAATAATCTGAAGGTGAAGATTGCATAGTTGTGGCATTTTAATTTTGTTATCGTGGGAACTTAGTACTTGCAATGACCTTGCTCTGGTGAATCCATATCGCAAATGTGTTATTTAAGGCACTGTTTGTCTATTTTTTTGAATATCAGCATTTGGTAAATGAAGCTCAACTTAAGGATGGTGAGAAACGACCTTTCTTCTGGCTGTTTGCAAATGTTGTGGCTCTGGACAAACATGTGAATAAGGGGCCATCAGCCATATTCTGCACGCAACCCCTTTGATGATTGACGATAAACATGTGTCACCTGCAAGCAGAGCTCGTTACTTCTGTCTAAATCATCTTCCTGGTATGGACAGGCCACTGTTTCCCACAGCAAGTACGAATTTTGAAATACAAGATTGTCTTGAGTATGGTAGGAAACCAAAGTTTATTTAATTCTGTACTATCTATCACCACAAAAAATGAACTTCTTGAAGCAACAAAAATGCCAGCAATTTCATGTGCTTATGGATGACAAGGACGTCATGTCCTCTGGTGCACAGAGATGGAGACGATTTTTGCCCTACCTGTACACTACCCAGATGTCTCAAACATCACCAGAAACACAATACAGCCACTCTTGTGAAGTTCCTGGAGTGTTCCGGTAGCCATCTCTTTGCGCTCCTAAAGGAATACTTTATCAGTGTTTTTGTATACATCCGACAACAGCTTCGGAGACTGTGGTGACGCACATGTTATTTACTGTTGTTCCAGCTGTGGCAATATCAATTGGCATGAAAAAGTTAAGATTTGTGGGTTGGGGAGCCTATAGCTGTTGCGGTAGGACGTGTGTTTGAGGAGCTCCAGGTCTTACAAGTTACTTTGGAGTTAGTTTTCAACCTTAATTTAATTTTCTTTTTGGGATTCATAGTCACACTTTCTGGGGCTATCCAAGAGGAGCCTGGTAAAAGCAGTAGTAGTCGTCACCCCTTATATCAACGGGTACCGAGACCTGTTTTTTGCCTTTCCAATATTGCGCCATACCCAAAAATAATCCTGAATGAAAAAAAAAAAAAACTTTGGACTAGTGACGCACATTTTATGCACGCTGTGGCAATTGCAATAAAAATAATCTGCTAACAACTACCACTACCTACGACCACACCTGACTCCTGAAGTCATGCTTCAGTTATTAAGTCAAGTTAAATACATTTTTTTTTTTTTTTTTAAGCTCAGCAGAGGCTCCAGGACCCTCGACAAAACCAGCAGCAGGAAAGAGGACATATGGCATCCTTTAGAAAAAATGATTATAGGAAAGGCATTGATTTCAGAAACACAGAGATCATTAGTTGCAAACGGTAAATAGAAAAAAAATTGATTAGACACCCAGTACACTTATTTTTCATTAGGCCTTTTTAATAAGATTAAGAGGCTCCCGGAGCCTCAACAGAAACAACAGCATTAAAAAGTACATATGGCATCCTTGTGAATAATAGATTACAGGAAAGGCATTGATTTTAGAAACCCGTGGATAATTTTTTGCAACCATGAAATCTAAAAAAACATAGATTAGACACCCAGTACACTTCTTTATCCTTAGGCCTTTTAAGCATAGGCTCCAGGACCCTCAACAAAACCAGCAGCAGGAAAGAGGACATATGGCATACTTTTGTAAATTAGATTACAGGAAAGGCATTGATTTTAGAAACACAGAGATCATTTATATGACCCGTGAAATAGAAAAAAAAAATGATTGGACACCCAGTACACTTCTTTATCCTTAGTCCTTTTTAATACGAGGGTCCCGGAGCCTCAACAGAAACAACAGCATGAAAGAGGACATATGTCATCCTTTTGAATAATAGATTACAGGAAAGGCATTGATTTTAGAATACCACAGATCATTTATATTACCCGTGAAATAGAAAAAAACATTGATTAGACACCCAGTACACTTATTTATCCATAGGCCTTTTTAGCAGAGGCTCCAGGACCCTCAACAAAAACAAGAGCAGGGAGGTGGGCATAGGAGTACAATGGAGTGTGACAATAATAATGTGAAGGGGAAGATTGCGGAGTTGTGTCATTTTAATTTTGTTATTATGGGAAATACTAGCAATGACCTTGCTCTGGTGAATCCATATTGCAAATGTGTTTTTTAAGGCACTGTTTGTCTATTTATTGAATATCAGCATTTGGTAATTGAAGCTCAACTTAAGGCTGGTGAGAACCGACCTCTCTTCTGGCTGTTTGCAAATGTTGTTGCTCTGGACAAACATGTGAATAAGGGGCCATCAGCCATATTCTGCACGCAACCCCTTTTATGATTGACGATAAACATGTGTCACCTGCAAGCAGAGCCCGTTACTTCTGTCTAAATCATCTTCCTGCTATGGACAGCCCACTGTTTCCCACAGCAAGTCCGAAGCTTGAACTACAAGATTGTCTTGAGTATGGTAGGAAACCAAAGTTTATTTAATTCTGTACTATCACCACAAAAACTGAACTTCTTGAAGCAACGAAAATGCCAGCAATTTCATGTGCTTATGGATGACAAGGACGTCCTGTCCTGTGGTGCACAGAGATGGAGAGGATTTTTGCCCTCCCTGTACACTACCCAGATGTCTACAACATCACCAGAAACACAAGACAGCCACTTTTGTGAAGTTCCTGGAGTGTTCCGGTAGCCATCTCTTTGCGCCCCAAAAGGAATTCTTTATTGTTGTTTTTGTATACATCCGACAATAGATTCGGAGACTGTGGTGACGCACATGTTAGTTACTGTTATTCCAGCTGTGGCAATATCAATTGGCATTAAAAAGGTAAGATTTGGGTGGGCGGAGCCTATACCTGTTGCGGTAGGACGTGTGTTTGAGGAGCTCCAGGTCTTACAATTTACTTAGGAGTAATTTTTCAACCTTAATTTAATTTTCTTTTTGGGATTCATACTCACACTTTCTGGGGCTATCCAAGAGGAGCCTGGTAAAAGCACTAGTAGTCACCCCTTATATCAACGGGTACGGAGACCTGTTTTTTGCGTTTCCAATATTGCGCCGTTCCCCAAACTAATCCTGAATGAAAAAATAAATAAATTAAAATTTGGACTAGTGACGCACATTTTATGCACGCTGTGGCAATTGCAATTTGCAACAAAAATAATCTGCTAACAACAACCACTACCTACGACCACACCTGACTCCTGAAGTCATGCTTCAGTTTTTAAGTCAAGTTAAATTATTTTTTTTTCTTTATTATGCGCAGCAGAGGCTCCAGGACCCTCGACAAAACCAGCAGCAGGAAAGAGGACATATGGCATCCTTTTGAAAAAATGATTATAGGAAAGGCATTGATTTCAGAAACACAGAGATCATTAGTTGCAAACAGTAAATCGAAAAAAACATTGATTAGACACCCAGTACACTTATTTTTCATTAGGCCTTTTAAATAAGAGGCTCCCGGAGCCTCAACCGAAACAACAGCATCAAAAAGTACATATGGCATCCTTGTGAATAATAGATTACTGGAAAGGCATTGATTTTAGAAACCCGTGGATAATTTTTTGCAAACGTGAAATCTAAAAAAACATAGATTATACACCCAGTACACTTCTTTATCCTTAGGCCTTTTTAGCAGAGGCTCCAGGACCCTCCACAAAACCAGCAGCTTGAAAGAGGACATATGGCATCCTTTTGAAAATTAGATTACAGGAAAGGCATTGATTTTAGAAACACAGAGATCATTAGTTGCAACCGTGAAATCACAAAAAACTTTGATTATACACCAAGTACACTTATTTATCCTTAGGCCTTTTTAGCAGAGGCTCCAGGACCCTCTACAAAACCAGCAGCATGAAAGAGGACATATGGCATCCTTTAGAAAATTAGATTACAGAAAAGGCATTGATTGTAGAAACACAGAGATCATTAGTTGCAACCGTGAAATCTAAAAAAACATAGATTATACACCCAGTACACTTCTTTATCCTTAGGCCTTTTTAGAAGAGTGTCCCGGAGCCTCAACAGAAAGAACAGCTTGAAAGAGGACATATGGCATCCTTTTGAAAAATAGATTACAGGAAAGGCATTGATTTTTGAAAGACAGAAAAAATTTGTTACAACCAGGAAATCTAAAAAAACATTGAATAGACACCCATTACACTTCTTTATCCGTAGGCCTTTTTAGCAGAGGCTCCAGGACACTCAACAAAACCAGCAGTAGGAAAGAGGACATATGGCATCCTTTGTGAAAAAAAGATTATAGGAAAGGCATTGATTTTAGAAACCCGGGGAAAATTTGTTGCAACCGTGAATTTGAATCAAAAAAATGATTGGATGGACACCCAGTACAATTCTTTCTCCCTCGGCCTTTTTATAAGAGGGTCCAGGACCCTCAAACAAAACACCAGCAGGAAAGGGGACATATGGCATACTTTTGAACAATAGAGTAAGAGTACAGGAAAGGCATTGATTTTAGAAACCCATAGATAATTTTTTGCAAATGTAAATTTGAATCAAAAAAATGATTCGATGGACACCCAGTACACCTCTTTCTCCTTAGGCCTTTTTATAAGAGGGTCCTGGACCCTCAAAAAAAAACACCAGCAGGAAAGAGGACATATGGCATACTTTTGAAAATTAGATTAAAGGAAAGGCATTGATTTTAGAAACACAGAGATCAGTTATATGACCCGGGAAATAGAAAAAAAACATTGATTGGACACCCAGTACACTTCTTTATCCTTAGTCCTTTTTATAAGAGTGTCCCGGAGCCTCAACAGAAAGAACAGCATGAAATAGGAAATATGGCATCCTTTTGAAAAATAGATTACAGGAAAGGCATTGATTTTTGAAAGACAGAAAAAATTTGTTACAACCGGGAAATCTAAAAAAAACATTGAATAGACACCCATTACACTTCTTTATCCTTAGGCCTTTTTAGCAGAGGCTCCAGGACACTCAACAAAACCAGCAGTAGGAAAGAGGACATATGGCATCCTTTGTGAAAAAAAGATTATAGGAAAGGCATTGATTTTAGAAACCCGGGGATAATTTGTTGCAACCGTGAATTTTAATTAAAAAAAAATGATTGGATGGACACCCAGTACAATTCTTTATCCATAAGGCCTTTTTATAAGAGGGTCCAGGACCCTCAAACAAAAAACCAGCAGGAAAGAGGAAATATGGCATACTTTTGAACAATAGAGTACAGGAAAGGCATAGATTTTAGAAACCCATAGAAATTTTTTTTTAAATGTAAATTTGAATCAAAAAAATGATTCGATGGACAGCCAGTACACCTCTTTCTCCTTAGCCCTTTTTATAAGAGGGTCCTTGACCCTCAAAAAAAAACACCAGCAGGAAAGAGGACATATGGCACCCTTTTGAACAATAGAGTACAGGTACAGCATTGATTTTACAAACCCAGAGATCATTTTGGTCAATTGTTAAATAGAAAAATAAAAATGAGTGGCCAACCAGTACACCTCTTTCTCCTTAGGCCTTTTTATAAGAGGGTCCTGGACACTCCAAAAAAAAAACACCAGCAGGAAAGAGGACGTATGGCATCCTTTTGAACAATAGAGTACAGGTACGGCATTGATTTTACAAAACCAGAGATAATTTTGGTCAAATGAGAAATAGAAAATAAAAATGAGTGGACACCCAGTACACCTCTTTCACCTTAGGCCTTTTTATAAGAGTGTCCAGGACCCTCAAACAAAATACCAGCAGGAAAGAGAACATATGGCATAATTTGGAACAATAGAGTACTGGTACGGCATTGATTTGTGAAACCCACAGATAATTGTTTGTAAAAGTGAAATAGCCCCAAAAACCATGCTTGGACTCCCACTCCAGGTCGTTCTCCTTCAGCTTTTTTATAAGAGGGTCCAGCACCCTCAACAGAAACAACTGCAGGAAACACCACCACATATGCCATCCTTTTGCACAAGCGAGTACAGGTATGGCATCCATTTTAGAAACCCAAAGATAATTGAGAGGAACCAGGAACATTTTTCTAAAAACTGGATGGGGCACCCATTACTACAGGTCGTTCTCCTTCAGCCTTTTTATATCATGGGCCACCACCCGCAACAGGCACAACAGCATGAAACACAACATATGCCACCCTTTTGCACAATAGAGTACAGGTATGGCATAGATGGAACACGGAGATAATTTAGAGCAACCAAGAGACGGATAAAGATGCTTGGTCGGTCCTACTCTTTCAAATTTGTTGCATTTTGCGTTCAATTGAATGGTCCACCGGATATGAGTGGTGTGTAAAGTTGTACAATTCGTAACAGTTTAATCACTAGTGTTATGTGCCTTATTTTTTTTATTTGAGTTTTGTACCCACAGAGATGCAGCAGAGGCCAGAAAAATTAGGAATGTACAAATGACTGAAAAATTGGGGTATTGTTGTAGCAACTGCTGTAGCAGCGGCCAGAAAAATCGATGTTTGTAAAACATTTATAAAGTGCCCTAAAAGCTTGTGGCTTGAACACTAGTTGTTGGCGGATAAGTCAAGCAAGTCCTCCGTCTTTATAACCAAAAAAAAAGGCCAGCCTGTGTACCAGTTGTAGCCCAAGGCAGCTCATATCATCATCAGTAGTTTTTTATTCAAATGTATCGCCCAATATCAGTCCCTTCGGGATCCAGCCCTCATTCATTTTTATAAAAGTGAGATAGTCAAGGCTTTTTTGACCTAGGTGACTTCTCTTCTCAGTGACAAAACCTTCTGCTGCACTAAAAGTCCTTTCGGACAGGACACTTGAAGCGGGGCAGGCCAGAAGTTCCATTGCAAATTGGGATAGCTCAGGCCACAAGTCCAGCCTGCACACCCAGTAGTCAAGGGGTCCATCGCTCCTGAGAGTGTCGAGATCCACAGTTAAAGCTAGGTAGTCTGCTACCTGTCGGTTGAGTCTTTCTCTAAGGCTGGATCCCGAAAGGCTCTGATGGTGCATGGGAGTTAAAACGGTACGCATATCCTCCATCAACAAGACGTCAGGAAAGCGCCCGGTCCTTGCCGCCGTGGTCGTGGGAGGAGGAGGATTAATTTCATCTCTTCCCCTGTTACATTCCCGTGGTGCTGTGACATCACTCTTATACGCTGTGTAAAGCATAGTTTTTAATTTAGTATGAAAATGCTCCATCCTTTCCGACTTGCGGGAATTTGGTAACATTTCAGGCACTTTATGCTTATACCGGGGGTCGAGGAGCGTGGACACCCAGTACAGGTCGTTCTCCTTCAGCTTTTTTATACGAGGGTCCCTCAACAGGCACGACAGCATGAAAGAACCCATTTGAACAAGGTTGGATGCTGAGCTAATCATGTCGCGTTCCTCCTCCTCACTGATCTCACTGATGGTATCTTCTTCCCCCCAGCCACGTACAACACCACGGGTACCAGAGAGGTGACAACAACGAGCACCCTGGGATGACTGTTGTGCTTGGTCTTCCTCCTCCTCATCCTCCCCAAAGACACATTCCTCCTCTGACTCCTCTTCCTCACAATCATCTTCCTGCGTTGCCGCAGGTCCAGCAAGCAATGCTGATTCGGCTGTTTGCGGGGGTGATGGACACCACAACTCTCCCGCTTCCTCTTCACGCTCATCTACTGCCTGATCCAGCACTCTTCGCAGGGCACGCTCCAGGAAAAAAACAAATGGTATGATGTCGCTGATGGTGCCTTCGGTGCGACTGACAAGGTTTGTCACCTCCTCAAAAGGACGCATGAGCCTACAGGCATTGCGCATGAGCGTCCAGTAATTTGGCAAAAATATCCCCAGCTCCCCAGAGGCTGTCCTAGCACCCCGGTCATACAAATACTCATTAACAGCTTTTTCTTGTTGGAGCAGGCGGTCAAACATTAGGAGTGTTGAATTCCACCGTGTCGGGCTGTCGCAAATCAAGCGCCTCACTGGCAGGTTGTTTCGATGCTGGATATCAGACAAGTGCGCCATGGCCGTGTAGGAACGCCTGAAATGGCCACACACCTTCCTGGCCTGCTTCAGGACGTCCTGTAAGCCTGGGTACTTATGGACAAATCATTGTACAATCAGATTACACACATGTGCCATGCACGGCACATGTGTCAACTTGCCCAATTTCAATGCCGCCACCAAATTACTTCCATTGTCAGAAACAACCTTGCCAATCTCCAGTTGGTGCGGAGTCAGCCACTGATCCACCTGTGCGTTTAGGGCGGTCAGGAGTGCTGGTGCGGTGTGACTCTCCGCTTTCAGGCAAGTCAACCCCAAGACGGCGTGACACTGCCGTACCCGGGATGTAGCATAGTACCTGGGGAGCTGGGGGGGTGCCATAGATGTGGAGCAAGACGCAGAAGTTGAAGAGGACTCAGCCGAGGAAGAGGTTATGGAAGAGGATGGAGTAGGAGGAGTAGAGGAGGTAGCAGCAGGCCTGCCTGCAAGTCGTGGCGGTGTCACCAACTCTTCTGCAGAGCCACGCATTCCATGCTTGTCAGAAGTCAGCAGGTTTACCCAATGCGCAGTGTAGGTGATATACCTGCCCTGACCATGCTTTGCAGACCAGCTATCCGTGGTCATATGGACCCTTGCCCCAACGCTGTGTGCCAGACATGCCATAACTTCCTCTCTCACAACAGAGTACAGGTTTGGGATTGCCTTTTGTGAAAAGAAATTTCTGCCAGGTACCTTCCACTGTGGTGTCCCAATAGAAAAATTTTTTTTGAAAGCATCAGACTCCACCAGCTTGTATGGTAAAAGCTGGCGGGCTAAGAGTTCAGACAAGCCAGCTGTCAGACGCCGGGCAAGGGGGTGACTTTGAGAAATTGGCTTCTTACGCTCAAACATGTCCTTGACAGACACCTGACTGTGAGCAGACGACCAGGAACTGCTACGTAACAGAGACTGAGTGGAGGATGGTTGAGAGGGGGCAAGGAGGACAGCACTGGTTGACGTGGCTGAAGATGCTGGAGCAGGAGGAGGAGGGCGGCTTTCACTTTGTGTGCTGCTTCTACTCGTGTTCTTCCCATCGGCCTTTGTGATTGGAGACCATGTGCCTTCGCAAAGCAGTTGTACCTAGGTGGCTGTTGGACTTCCCACAGGTTGCAAATGGCATCGCTGTTGTCAGAGGCAGACACACAAAAAAAAATGCCACACTGCTGAGCTCTGCGATGACGGCATTCTGGTGGTGGCAACAGCATGCGTTGATGGGCGTCGACGGGCTGTCTGGCTGACCCCTGGTGACGATGCATGCTGTCTGACTGTGCCACTAGCTCCTTGAGACGACCTCCCAGTGCTGCCAAATCGTCTCCTCCTCCTCCTCCTCCTCTCTGTCTCCCCATCTGAACTTTCCCCCTCTTCTTCTTCTCTTCTAGCAGGCACCCACGTGACATCCACCGACACATCATCATCAACCGCTTCACTTGTATCTGAAACATCAAGAAAGGAAGCAGCAGCGGGTACAACATCATCATCATCATCACACCGTACCTCCATGTCGGTAATGCTGCCTGACTGAGACTGATCACTATTATCTACATCCCCTGTCAATGATGGTTGCGCATCACTCATTTCTTCAAAATGATGCGTCAATAACTCCTGTGACAGATCAAGTGAAGCGGCTGTGGTGCTAGTGTTGGTGGTGGCGACAGGCGGCGGAGTGGCACTGGTCACTTGAGACCTGCCCAAAGCACAGCTGGATGTAGATGGTGCATCAAGGTTAGGAGGACTAGCAGCGGAAGCTGAAGAAGATTGGGTTTCCTGTGTTAGCCATTCAACTAGGTCCTCCTCAGAAGTTTTTGCATCCCCCCTGGCACCCGGCGTCTGAACAATGTGCATATTTGTAGGGTCTAAAGGAATCACAGCACCACGACCATGACCACGACCACGGAACCTGCGGGGTGGCTTGCCTCTGCCTGTCATTTTTTTTTAAATGGACACTAACAATACTATTACACCAATTGAGTGGTGGCACTGTGAAAGTGGGCACAGTATATGCTGTGAGACTGACAACAACAAAAAAGACAGATGTTTTAAAAATCACAAATTGTTAATTTTTTGAAATATTACTAGTACTGTGGCAACAAATATAATTGTTTGGCACTATTTGGCAAATGGGCCTGTCTGGCACACATGCTGGGAGAAAGGAAACTGCAATTCAATGGCACTAGGAGACTGAAGAATCACAGTCAAAACAGTTATGATTAACAAAAATTCCAATCCTGTTACAATAAATATGAGTGGTGGCACTAATTGGCTAGTTGGGACTGGCACACAGGCAGGCAGGCAGGAGGAAAATGCAATTCAAGGGCACTAGTAGACTGCAGATTGACAGTCAAAACAGTGTTGATTGACAAATTTTGCAATACTGTTAAAAGAAATATGATTGCTAGCACTAATTGGATAGTTGGGCCTGGTACACAGGCTGGCAGGCAGTAGAAAAGTGCAATTCAATGGCACAAGCAAAAAGAGGATTAAGATCAACAATCAAGATTTTTTTAATTTTAATTAGTAACTATACTGTGACAACAATTAGGATTGGTGTAAATAGTTGGCAAGACGGCCTGGCACAAAAGGATGGCAGGCAGGAGGGAGATGCAATTCAAGGAAACTAGGAGACTGATTACTGACAGTCTAAACAGTGATGATTGACAATTTTTGAAATACTGTTAACAGAAATATGATTGCTGACAACAATTGGCTAGGTGGGGGCTTGGTGCTATTCAATGGCACCAGCAAACTGAGGATTCAAATCACAGCAACTATTACCAAAAATTTTAATTTTTAATTATTAGAATACTGTCACAACAAATATGATTGGTGTAAATATTTTTTAAGTAGGCCTGCCACACAGGCTTGGAAGGCTGTAGAAAAGTGCAATTCAAAGGCACGAGCAAACTGAGGGTTAAGATCATCAACAATAAAGATTTTTTTAATTGTAATTAGTAACTATACTGTGACAAAATATTTGGATTGGTGTAAATAGTTGGCAAGATGGCCTGGCACAAAAGGATGGCAGGCAGGAGGGAGATGCAATTCAAAGAAAATAGGAGACTGATTACTGACAGTCTAAACAGTGATGATTGACAATTTTTGAAATACTGTTAACAGAAATATGATTGCTGACAACAATTGGCTAGGTGGGGGCCTGGCTCACAGCAGGCTGCAAGGCAGGAGGAAAGTGCTATTCAATGGCACCAGCAAACTGAGGATTCAAATCACAGCAACTATTACCAAAAATTTTAATTTTGAATTATTAGAATACTGTCACAACAAATATGATTGGTGTAAATATTTTTTAAGTAGGCCTGGCACACAGGCTTGGAAGGCTGTAGAAAAGTGCAATTCAAAGGCACGAGCAAACTGAGGATTAAGATCAACACTAAAAATTTTTTTTATTTAAATTAATAACTATACTGTCTGACTGTGACAACAATTATGATTGGTGTAAATAGTTGGCTAGACGGCCTGGCACAAAAGGCTGATAGCCTTGGAAGGGCAGCTATTAAAAACAGTAGGCTCTGTATGTCGGATACACACACGCCTGATAGAAAATACTATTAGATTACACTAGAAAAATGATTGAAATTATTTTTTTGGGGGGGGAATTAAAAAAAGGTTAAACACATATGAGTCGTGGCTCATAGACTAGGGAGGGCAGCAAGTAAACACAGTAGGCTCTCTATGTCAGCAAAACACACAGGCCGGATAGAAAATTATATTACATTACACTAGCAAACAAATTTAAACTTTTTTTTTTTATATTAAAATTAAGGTGAAAGAAAAATAGATATGAGTGCTGGGTGGCTGCCTGGCACAGACCAATTAACCAAAAGACTGGAAAAAAAAGAGGTATATTAATGCTGAGTGAGCCTGACAGACACAGGCATGATAGTAAATGTAATTAGATTACACTAGAAAAATATTTTTTTGTGTTTATTTTTTAAATTAAAAATAATGTTATAAACGGATATTAACACTGGTGGCTGCTGGCTGGCACAGAGCAATGAACCAGAGTATATGCTGTGTGACACTGGCCTGATAGAAAATGAAAAAAAATTACACTAGAAAAATAATTATATTTTTGGGTTAGTTAAATTTAAACTAATGTTGTTAGGGAGATATCAGTGGTGGCAGTAGTCACAGCATATGCTGTGAGCCTTAAACACACAGCTGAAAGCCAGGCAAATGCTAATAAAAAAAAAAAGAAAAAAAAAAAAACCGGCACGAAATATAGCCCTAAAAAGGGCTTTTTGGGGTGCTGTGCTTGCAGCAGAGATGAGTGGAGTCCTTCTGGACTGTAAATACACTAGCCTAGCTATGTTTTTCCTATTAATGTCAGGAACAAAAACACAACACGTCCTCTCATTAAAAAAGCAAGGTCGTTATGAGTCTAAAATGGCGGATTCCGAGTAGCTGGGAGTGTCTGTGAGGGAGTGTCTGATGTTGATTGGCTCTAATGTGTCAGGCGACTGTGACATAAAGGGTCAAAGTTTCCACAATGATGACACATAGGGGCGGATCGAACATCGCCATGTGTTCGCCCACAAACGCGAACAAGCTATGTTCGCTGTGAACCGTTCGCGGGCGAACAGTTCGGGACATCACTACAGGTCAGTAATGCAGCAAATATCCCTAAATTGCATTACTGTTATCATTTTAGAAAGTATAGTATGAATAGAATTGCAAACTTAACAGTAGTGAGATTATGAGTTTGTTTATGTTGAGAAAATTTCAGCTCTTGTATAAACTAGCGTCCAATGTTGTCTAAAAGGCACATATGATATATATTTTTTTTAACTTAAATGGTTAAGTGATAAGACAGTCATGTAGACCATACATGCAAAAACAAATTTGTAAAGTGACAACGATTATTATTTCTATGTAAATTGGTATAAGTGGTGCTACCAACTGTCTGGATGTTAAAGTGTATTGCATTGTGTACATGTGATTTGATTGGTTTTATAGGTTAACCAATGGGAGACATGAAGACCCTACAAAAAGGGCAGTTGTTTTAAATATTTTATTCAGCTTGGATTACGGCTGTATGACGAAACGTGTCAGCTGTTGTACTTCATTCCTCCCTTTGCAAGCAATCCCTTTGTTGCTGACAGTTTCCTTGAGGATTTTTTTACTTTGTACCATTCGTTTTAATTGTGGCATTATCGTTAGTAATAAATGCTACTTGGACATCCTCCGGTGCTCCTGTCTATTCTTTATATTAATTTTGACATTGGATTACATTGAAGTGAGCACGAACGTAGGCACTGTGGAGACGCTCCGGACAGTGCTCCCTCCCCTTCCAGATTGGCCAACAGGGTGTGAGTGATTGTGATGAACAGAGCTTCTCAACCTATCTTGCTAGGAAACGCTGCACGCGTTTGAAGAGGGCGTGATCATCACTTTGTTGCTTTCTGTCATCCTACCAAGCAGAGAGGACGGCCACGTAGGGCGTTCAAAGAAGTCACCAACGGAGAAAGTCGGAACCCACCCAGTAGATGTACCTGGGCTCAGTGTATGGAGGATATTTTGTAAATTTTTGGGTTATTGGGACTGATAAGTGCAGTAGGATTGACAAGCAAGATTTCATACGATCACACCCCAGGACCGGACGCAGTAAGACAGCAAGTACAGCTACTTTCTGAACTTGGTTATAAAACACAGAGCCACTCACACACTACGTTGCCCTGTTGCTAGCCTTTGCAGCTAGTCACAAGTGACGATATACACAGTCAATTGACGTTTTGGCCACTATCTTACACTTTGAGGAGTATGTGAACTTTAGCAGTTTGCCTAGATGCAGCCCAGATCATGATGTTATCAGTGGGCTGAGCTTGGCAGCCATTTCAAAGTGGCCAGAGACAATATTCATTTTACAATAACTTTTTTACTGTTCTTGCTGAACGATATAGAAAAGGTGCAGGAGGCTATTTGCAGCTTTATCTAAGGTAAGACTTTAAGATGACTAAGGTGTAGACTGTCCCTTTAACTCCTGCAAAGTCAGCTATAGAGCAGCAATTAACTACTGGGAGCTAGCTGAGCATATCTGGTGAGCCAATGATGAGACATGGGTGTAGCCACCAGTCAGCTCTCAGTAGTACATAAGTTTGATAACAGAAGTGAAATTAAAAGTATCATAAAATTCCACATTGTATCTGAATCATGAAAGTGTAATTTCCTATCCCTTTAAGTATGAGTTAAGTAACAGAAAATGTCTGTGTATAAAGTCTTGCTGGTGATAAATAATCTGGGTTGGTGTAGGTGGGGGGTTAATTTGATATTGTTTATGTACTGTTAAAGGAACAGTAACATCAAAATTAGACTTAAATGGATTGGATAGAACATGACATTTCAAACAACTTTCCAATTTTCTTATATTATCCATTGTGCTTAGTTCTCTTAGTATCCTTTGTTAAAGAGTAATCCTAGGTGAACTCAGAAGTGTGCACGTATCTTCAGACAGCAGAGTTTGCAAGATTTATAGCATTGTTATACATAGTTACAAACACTGCTGCACAGAGTGCTAAATACACGTGCACGCCCTAAACTCATATAATATCAGCCTCCTAGGTTTACTCTATAACAAAAGATACCAAAAGAACAAAGCAAATTAGATAACAGAAGTAAATAGGAAAGTTGGGTAAAATTGCTGCTCTATCTGAATTATCAGCGTTTAACTTTCACTGTCAGATTTGGCTTCTGTCTGATGATGTTTTCCTAATTATTCTGTGATATTGGGTTTTTAATTATACAAAAAACACAAAATACTGGTCTGGATTACAATCACTTTTTATTTGCATGAAAAAACATTGTATATCATTATATAGTAAACAGCAGCATTACATGATATATGCACACAATGGTATAAATATACCTAACACTTGTGCTCTTGATACAAAGGGATTTATCAGACATATAATGTTCCCTTTATGTATACAGTATGTGCTATTATCAGTTCTTGTGGCTTCTAACTAACATGAAAACATCTAACAGACATAATATCAAGTTACAGAACATGACACACATATTACATACCCAGTATACATGTAGGTTATAGTAGCCATTTAAATTAAACTGATTATGATCACATGACACACATATTACATACCCAGTATACATGTAGGTTATAGTAGCCATTTAAATTAAACTGATTATGATCACATGACACACATATTACATACCCAGTATACATGTAGGTTATAGTAGCCATTTAAATTAAACTGATTATGATCACATGACACACATATTACATACCCAGTATACATGAAGGTTATAGTAGCCATTTAAATTAAACTGATTATGATCACATGACACACATATTACATACCCAGTATACATGTAGGTTATAGTAGCCATTTAAATTAAACTGATTATGATCACATGACACACATATTACATACCCAGTATACATGTAGGTTATTGTAGCCATTTAAATTAAACTGATTATGATTACGTATGTACCGGTTACTGATATTGTGTCTCATGAAATAAAATCAGTTTCCCCTCAGTAATTGCTCTGGTATATAATGTGTACAATGCTAAGCATCTATTGCTGTAAGAAAAGGTTTATCCACATGATGTGCACATTAAATATATTTCCCAGATGTCAATCATATGAGACTGATGTTCTTGTTTATATAATTCTCTAACACTAGGGTGACCATATTGCCGCTTTAAAAAGGGACACATATGAAAAATACATATGTCAGGGTTCTTATAAAAAACATTTCTTTAAACAGCCCTGAAAACGGCCCTGACATATGTATTTTTCATATGTGTCCCTTTTTAAAGCGGCAATATGGTCAGCCTATCTAACACTCTATTCATATAAAGACTCCTTTATTCTGTAAATATAATTATTTTCTCCCCTATGTAAAACAAACGTACAACTCCTAACACTGGCATATTAATAAACAACACTGGGGGTGCTGTGGGGTGAATGGTTGTGTAAACTGGTCAGTATGAGGACAGATCTGTATATTCCTGTGTGGTGTTTGGATTCTATCACATTGGTACGAGAGAAACTGAGGTGCACATATATAGAGGAACAAAGGACAGCAGGAGAGCTCTTCCAATCTGGGGATTTTATAACTGGGATTAGAAAGTACTATTTACAATAGGATCGTTTTTGATGCTTCTATTTAGAGAGTTTGTCCTCTTTAGGATAACTGTAAAAAGGTTTGTACACTGGGTATATAAATTTTATTTGTGTATAAATATTTGGTGTTTTGAGGCTTCCGGTGTGGACGGTAGCAGAAGAACAGCACACTTGCATGACTCCCAGGAGCACTGAGCACCAAGTGTGTTCGGCGGACGTCTTACCAAGCTTACCCTAATCCGTAATACTCCTAGTCAGGGAAGTTTTTGTAACCTTCCGGAGCAAGGTCCTGACTATGAACCAGGTGTAAGGAGGAAGCCTCTAACATGCCCAGAATTGCCTACTGGTGCAGGCAGCAGTCCTTCTTCCAAACGTACCAATACCTCAGGTGGAAAACACAGCCATTACTTGGAAGAGTGCAGCGGGCATAAGGCTTTGTAAAATCACAGAGCTTGTGAAAACATTGTGGTCCAAAAACCTTTTTCTGCTTAGAATTGGATGCACTAAGAGGTCTAAGAGCAGTTGTGTAAGAGACTCTCCCTGTAAATCAGACCTCCCAGGACCCGCAGAGACCTAGTAAGCAGAGGTGAGTCGGGAGTTCACCTGATCCGCCCTTGCTATATTTCCTGGTCTCGAGAGTGGGTAGGAGGTGTTTGCTGAGTATACTTACACAGGAACTGGCGATGTGCAGAGTAAAGCCCATAAAAAGTTAACGACTGCAGTGAGCCTATATGGACCCTCTGAAAAAGACTCCCAGGACCTGCTGAGACCGAGAAAGCAGACTTGAGTCAAGCACATACTCGGGTCACCCTGCTATTATCCTCTGGCCTAGAGAGCAGATAGGAGACGATTAACATTGAAGCAGAGAATATTTGCATAGGAAGTTTTTGCCGTGCAGACTAAAGACAAAGAGGAAAAATCCACTGTAATAAAACACACAAGATTCTGCTGGACATTGAACCATAAGTTAGGTACTCTTCCTTTTTTTCACTAATATAGCTGGCCACCTCAAAATAACCGGCTTGATAATACTACATAACCCATATACTATTGTCCCAGGTTTTTTTTTGGCTTCTTTTCGTCTCTATTACTATGCCTATCATGACATAGGTCTGAAATTTAATACAGCATGTGGCTTGCTAGACTATACCCAGTCAGATTAAGGATAAGTCTACACACTGGGGTTACCATTATTAGCCCAGTTGAAGAAGCTAAACAATTTTTAGACAACAGCAAAAAAGGAAATAAGTGATGTTATTAAGATATAAGGAGTAAAGCTGTGGAATAGGTAGAATGACTGTACGTGCTGTATTTGTTTGGTTCTCTTTTTTATTTTATTTTTCCTCCCCCTCCTCCTCTATATATAAATCATCCAAGCAAATGCACTCTCAGGTCTTTTCAAATAGGTTCTTTTAATGGAACGTTTGCGGGGTTCACAACCCCTTCATCAGCATTGTGAACCCCGAAAACGTTCCATTAAAAGAACCTATTTGAAAAGACCTGAGAGTGCATTTGCTTGGATGATTTATATTACTTATTTCTGCACCCAGGCGGTTGATACTTGGAGGGTAGAGCTGGAAATTGTTTGTATACTATATATATATATATATATATACATATATATATATATATATATATATATATATATATATATATATATATATATATATATATATATATATATATATATATATATATATATACATAAATGTTGAAGCTAAAATTGACGTAGTGGAATGTAGGTGGGATAACCTCCCCCATTAAAAGAAAAGCCATACTCAATCATTTGAAAACCCTAAATACAAGCATTGCTCTATTACAAGAGACCCATCTTTCTATTAGTGAGGCTCAGAAATTAAAATAGAGATAGGTGGGAGAAATATTTGCCACTCCGTGTATGGGTAGGAAGAGAGGTGTGGCTATCCTAATTCATAAGGATCTGGAGTATAACATTTTAAAAGTAGAAAGTGACAAAGAGGCCAGATATATAATTCTTAGCTTGGAATATAATCATAAAAATATGCAATTTGTAATATTTATGGCCCAAACACTCATGATGGGAAGTTTTGGGCGCTTACTAACTGAAACAAATAATAACCAGATAATAGGAGGTTTTAATTTAGCACCCAAGGCTATCCTAGATAGAAGCTACAATAGACTGGGCCCTACAATTAATACAAATTCAAGATGGGAAACTCAGATAAGTAGAACAATTAGCAATAATCTCAATGTAGTGGATATTTGGTGTATCCGGAATCCAGATGTTCACAACTATACGTGTAGATCCAAATCACATCAATCTCAGTCTAGGATAGATTATTTTCTGATATCAGATCACTTAACCACATCCATAGAGAAGAACCATTTCTGATCATGTGCCAATAACTTTGCAATTTGTGGAAGGTAATAAACAAACTAGTAATACATTAAGATTTCCTACTTTTCTATATATGGACATGCAATTTAAAAACTTCTTGAAAATTAAATGGTCGGAGTATGTGGAAAATAATATAGAATACCGGACTAAGAAAATAGATACTTTCTGGGAAGCTTTCAAAGCAGTCATGAGAGGGGAAATTTTGGCAAATAACAGGAAAGTCAATAAAAAAAAGAAAAAAGGAGAGAGAAAATCAATTGTACAATCAAGTTACAAATATGTTCATTAAACGTAAAAAGAACTCCACCCTAGCAAATTGGAACAAATATTTGGATTGTAAAAAGGAAAGAGATTACAGAAAACTGAAACACAAAATCTAAAAGCTAGATCTGACTTTTAACAACATGGGAATAAAATAGACAAATTTCTTGCCAAATTAAATAAAAATTATTCTAGTTATAAGAGCAGTAAAACTATACAAATGGAAACATTATTATTAACTCATAAATCTCAAATTAAAGAAGCATTTAAAAAAAATATTATGAACAAATATATACACAGCCTTCTATAGATTTTGCGCAAAAGGAAATATTCTGGAAAAATGTGTCCCTCCCACAACTTAATGTGGGGCAGTTAGAAAGTTTAAATAAAGAAATCTCTCAAGAAGAAGTTTGTGAGGTAGTTAGGAGCCTAGCCCTAAATAAGACAGAAGGACCGGACCAATTACCTAATGAGTATTATAAGCTATTGATAGAGGTTGTTACACCAATTCTTACAAAACTTTACAATGAATATTTAAGTAATACAAAAAAATGTTTTCCCAAATCCTTTTCTGAATCTTTTATTACTTTAATTTTAATACCTAATAAACAAGCTGAAAAAATGGACTCTTATCGTCCAATCTCTCTTCTAAACTCTGATTATAAGATCTTCACCTCTATCCTAGCAAATAGGTTTCAAAAAATCATTATACACCCATATAAAACAAGCTTTATTAAAGGACGGACCTCCTTTACTAACTTTAGAAAAGGTTTTTTTTTTTTTAACTGTCTCCAATATAGCATATTTAAAGGATATATCAGACCCTTTACTGCAAAAAACAGATAATGCTATTTTATGCCTAGACGTGGAAAAAGCTTTTGATTTCCTGTCATGGGATCATATCTTTACCACACTTTCAGAATTTGGTTTCAAGGGTCCCATGTTTCAGCTACTTCAGAAGCTATATCATTTTCCTAAAGCTGCTCTTATAATTAATAGAGAGAGATCTGATTCTGTTTAAGTAGAGGGACCAGACAGGGTTGCCTTCTTTCGCCACTTATATTTGACTTGGCAATTAAACCTCTTGCAGCTTATATTCGAAATAGCATAAATGTTATACAAATTGGTACTAAGGCAGTTAAACTGTCCTTATATGTGGATGACCTACTTTTATTTACCAATAATACTTTTAACTAAGATAGTGAATTTGATGCATGAATTCAGTAGTTTTGCCAGATATAAATTAAAATTAAATAAATCAGAAGTTTTATGGTTAAACAAAAATATGCAATCATGCTCGAATCACCCTTTCAAAGAAGCTAAGGGACATATATCTGGGTATAAATATTTCAAATTCCCCAAATCTTTGGAATGACCTGAATTATAAGATCATAATTAAAAAGATATTATTAGAAATAGCCAGATGGACAGCTCTACCCTTAAATATATTTGGCAAAATTAACTTGTTTAAAATGATAGCATTTCCAAAGCTATTGTATATTCTGCAAAATCTACCTTTGATAATTAACAAACAAGATCTTAAAGGGACACTGAACCCAATTTTTTTTCTTTTGTGATTCAGATAGAGCATGCAATTTTAAGCAACTTTCTAATTTACTCCTATTATCAAATTTTCTTCATTCTCTTGGTATGTTTATTTGAAAAGCAAGAATGTAAGTTTAGATGCCGGCCTATTTTTGGTGAACGAATCGGGTTGTCCTTGCTAATTGAACAGCACCAATAAACAAGTGCTGTCCATGGTGCTGAAACCAAAATGTGCTGGCTCCTTAGCTTAGATTCCTTCTTTTTTTAAAAAAAGATAGCAAGAGAACGAATAAAAATTGATAATAGGAGTAAATTAAAAAGTTGCTTAAAATTGCATGCTCTATCTGAATCATGAAAGAAAAAAAAATTGGGTTCAGTGTCCCTTTAACTTACCGAATAAGTCTATTACAAAAGATTTATGGGGTAATAAATCTCCTAAAATTACCTTAAGAAAGCTTCAACTAGATAAGAACTCAGTTGGCTGGTCACTACTGAACACTGAAGCATACTCTATTGCATGTCTCTCTAAAGTAGCTTTGGATTGGCTGACTCAAATGGGTCATTTTGCTTTATTGGAAATAGAATCAGAAATGGTAAAACCTCATACCTTGCAAGTAATATTACATATAAAACCACATAAACTCCCAAAGCCACTTCAAAATTTACAAATCTTTAAAGAGCAGGTTGTTGCTTGGAGTAAGAAGTGTACTCGCTGTTTAATTAATCCTAGTGTTTCACATTATTTACCTATTTTAGGCAACCCAGATTTTACACCTAGCTTACAAGACTACCCTTTAGCTCTTTGGAAGAATAAAGGATTAAAGTATGTACACCAATTTATAGATTTAGTTAACCGAAAAGTGAAAACTTTTCAACAATTAAAAAAGGAATTTCAAATCTCAAATCTAAATTATTTTGCTTTCTTACAGGTCAGACACTTCTGTACGAAATTAATTAATATTAATACTATTAACAGGGAATGGCAGGTTATTGATAGCCTAATAAATATTTACATGACTGGGAATTATAAAATGTCTTATTTATATGCTAATCTAACCAAAGAAAATAATATAAAAAAAATCTGATCTCACTTTCAACGAATTGGGTAAAAACAGATCTAAATGAGACCTCTCCTACTCTCATCAAACAAAGTGAAAAAATCTACTGCTTTAATGGATAGAATTCAGTCTCAATTAAAATTATTACACCAAGCATGTATGACCCCCCGTTGGTTAAAAAAATGGTCTAAAACTAAGGATATAGGGTGTGTAAAATGCCGGTTGCCAGACGCTAACTTAATTCGCTGCATATATAACCGCCCCAAAATAAGACAAATTCTGGGCCAAATTACAGTTTTTTATGAGTAAAATTTGTAAGGAAGAAATTCAATTTTCTATTTACAATATCATATTTCTCTGTAATGGGAAACTATGGGGATCCAGAACTAAGTTACTTAATTTAAGTATAATCTTGGGTCACAATCAAATTTGTAGGACCTGGAAAAATATAAAACCTCCCACTTTAAGCATGGTTATTAATTCCTTGAAAGATTAATTCATTTTGGAACAATACAGCCCATGTAGCTCTGGAGAGACATTTGTTGCTAAAACTCTATCCAAATGGGAGTGCTTTATCAAATACCTACCACTAGCAGAATTAAACCAAATTCTCTCCCCATTCAGATCATCTAAACTTTTAGACCAATGGGAGATAGATAATCTCTAGAGATCTTTGCTAGGGGCGGTCATGGTGGTGGGTCCTTTTCTTTTTTTTTTTTTCTCTCCAGGATGACGTTAAGGCTTATACTGGACTTCTTTTTCCTGCTTTCTTTTTTTATTTTTTTATTATGTTATTTCGATAATGTATTATACTTGATCAAATACCCTGGGACTCTTTTGTTGTGTTTAAATTATTGTTATAATAGATGTTGTCCTGTGTGATGAAAATGCTTTTTGCTTTAAATGTATTATGTAATTGTAAAATAAACAGAAATATAAAAAAAATATATATTTGGTGTTTTATAATAATTGATTTCAATAAAAACCTTTTTTTCACTTTCTAAACATTTGAAAGGTTTCTTCCCTTGTGAATACTTTCATGGTTTTTCAGATTACTCATATGTGTAAAACTTTTTCCACACTCTGTACATGTGAAAGGCTTTTCCCCTGTGTGAATCCTTTCATGAGTTTCCAGACTACTATTTTCTTTAAGACTTTTTCCACACTCTGTACATGTGAAAGGCTTTTCTCCTGTGTGAATCCTTTCATGAGTTTTCAGATTACTCTTTACTGTAAAACATTTTCCACACTCTGTACATGTGAAAGGCTTTTCTCCTGAGTGAGTCCTTTCATGAGTTTTCAGACAATACATTCGTGTAAAACTTTTTCCACACTCTGTACATGTGAAAGGCTTTTCTCCTGAGTGAGTCATTTCATGAGTTTTCAGACAATACATTTGTGTAAAACATTTGCCGCACTCAGTACATGTGAAAAGCTTTTCCCCTGTGTGAATCCTTTCATGACTTTTCAGATGACCCTTTTCTGTAAAACTTTTCCCACACTCTGTACATGTGAAAGGCTTTTCCCCTGTGTGAATCCTTTCATGACTTTTCAGATGACCCTTTTCTGTAAAACTTTTCCCACACTCTGTACATGTGAAAGGCTTTACTCCTGTGTGACTCCTTTCATGAGTTTCCAGACTACTCTTTTCTGTAAAACTTTTTCCACACTCTGTACATGTGAAAGGCTTTTCTCCTGTGTGAATCTTTTCATGCTTTTTCAGATTAAACTTTTCTGTAAAACTTTTTCCACACTCTGTACATGTGAAAGGCTTTTCTCCTGTGTGACTCCTTTCATGAGTTTCCAGACTACTCTTTTCTGCAAAACTTTTTCCACACTCTGTACATGTGAAAGGCTTTTCTCCTGTGTGAATCTTTTCATGCTTTTTCAGATTAAACTTTTCTGTAAAACTTTTTCCACACTCTGTACATGTGAAAGGCTTTTCCCCTGTGTGAATCCTTTCATGAGTTTTCAGACTACTCTTTACTGTAAAACATTTTCCACACTCTGTACATGTGAAAGGCTTTTCTCCTGTGTGAATCCTTTTGTGACTTTTCAGATTACTCTTTTCTGTAAAACATGTTCCACACTTTGTACATGGGAAAGGTTTTTCTCCTGTGTGAATCCTTTCATGACATTTCAGATGACTCTTTTCTGTAAAACTTTTTCCACACTCTGTACATGTGAAAGGCTTTTCTCCTGTGTGACTCCTTTCATGAGTTTCCAGACTATTCTTTTCTGTAAAACTTTTTCCACACTCTGTACATGTGAAAGGCTTTTCTCCTGTGTGAATCTTTTCATGCTTTTTCAGATTACTCTTTTTTGTAAAACTTTTTCCACACTCTGTACATGTGAAAGGCTTTTCTCCTGTGTGAATCCTTTCATGAGTTTTCAGACTACTCTTTACTGTAAAACATTTTCCACACTCTGTACATGTGAAAGGCTTTTCTCCTGTGTGAATCCTTTTGTGACTTTTCAGATGACTCTTTTCTGTAAAACATGTTCCACACTCTGTACATGGGAAAGGTTTTTCTCCTGTGTGAATCCTTTCATGACATTTCAGATAACTCTTTTCTGTAAAACTTTTTCCACACTCTGTACATGTGAAAGGCTTTTCTCCTGTGTGACTCCTTTCATGAGTTTCCAGACTACTCTTTTCTGTAAAACTTTTTCCACACTCTGTACATGTGAAAGGTTTTTCTCCTGTGTGAATCCTTTCATGACATTTCAGATGACTCTTTTCTGTAAAACTTTTTCCACACTCTGTACATGTGAAAGGCTTTTCCCCTGTGTGAATCCTTTCATGAGTTTTCAGACTACTCTTTACTGTAAAACATTTTCCACACTCTGTACATATGAAAGGCTTTTCTCCTGTGTGAATCCTTTCATGAGTTTTCAGATGACTCTTTTCTGTAAAACTTTTTCCACATTCTGTACATGTGAAAGGCTTTTCTCCTGAGTGAGTCCTTTCATGAATTTTCAGACAATACATTTGTGTAAAACTTTTTCCACACTCTGTACATGTGAAAGGCTTTTCTCCTGAGTGAATCTTTTTATGAGTTTTCAGATGATCCATTTGTGTAAAACATTTGCCGCACTCAGTACATGTGTGTGGTTTCTCACCTGTGTGAATTTTGTGGTGTTCTAGTAAATTAGACTTACATCTAAAGCTTTTCTCACTTTCTGTAGATTTGAAAGGTTTCTCCTTTGTATGAATCATTTGGCTAGACTGTAGACTTTTCCCTTCTTTAATATGTTTTGAAAACTCAGTAAATGTGTGTGGTTTATCCTCTGAAATAATAATTCCACTAGATAAGTCATAAATGTTGTCCTCTTGTTTGATTACTAAATTACTCTCTGTACATAATGATTGCTTCCAAGTTCCTGCCAATTCACCATCTTCTTTAAATATCTGCTGTGCTAACCCCAATGTTTGTGAATAGCCATTGGTGTCTGAGACTATTGGAGTTTGTGGTATCATTCTGAGGCTTCCTGGAGTAAAGGATGGAAATGAACTATTCATGTGTTTGTCTACATAAAAATAAATTTAATAAAGAAAAATAAGAATGTTTATTATTTATAATATAATCCATCTCAATAAAAACATTTTGTTATACTCAAAAATGTCTTCTGTTTTGTATTTTTAAATCTATTTACCTGTAAATCATAAAGTAAAAAAGGATGACATAGAATGTAAACATTACTACATCATAGTAACCTAAATTACTGATGAAAACAAGTTATAGGGCCGCATTAAAAAAGATACCTGTGGATAATGTTCTCAGCCAGGGAACAAGTACACAAGCAACTGCACATACAGCCGTGTCCGGCTCATGCACAACTAGTTGGGTGAGAACATGATGCATTAATCATCACAGACTAATCATCAGTGTGAGCAAAATACTTGAATTATTTCATGAAAGAGTTGTTGAAGATCTTACTGATCTTTCAAATTCACTGGACTCTTGTCCATCAAACCTCTCGTTTAAACAGAGAGAAGCCCTTCTAAATTTACAAAAGAATGATAAAATAGTGATCAGACAGTCGGATAAAGGAGGGAGTGTTGTGGTCATGGACACAGTGGACTATAATCAAGAAGCCTTAAGACAACTGGGTGATGTAAATACCTACTCAGTCCTTTCCTCTAATCCGACTGCAGCATTTGCACGTGAATTGTCTTACCTTTTGGATGAGGTGGTGGAGGAGGGTCTCATGGATCAGGACACAGCTAGGCTTTGCTTAGTTTCAGATCCAGTGACACCCATCTTCCACCACCTCCCAAAGGTACACAAAAGCCTTATTAACATTAAGGGAAGACCTATAGTGGCTGGTATAGGTTCCTTATTGGAGCCTTTATCTAAGTGGGTTGATGATTACCTACAGCCACTAGTTCATCTACTACCCAGCTATGTTAGAGACACCTCACATGTCCTACAGATCATGGAGCCTTTGACATGGAGGGAGGAGTACAGTTGGCTCACCATTGACGTGGTGTCCCTGTACTCCTCGATTCCACATGTCCATGGCCTGCATGCAATTGAATTTTTTCTTGACCTCCTTACTGATTTGTCATCTGTGTCCAAGAAATTGATTGTGAGAATCGTCCAATTTCTATTGGAACATAATTTTTTTATGTTCCAGGGCCGCTACTACCTCCAGAGATGTGGCACAGCTATGGGGGCAAAGTTTGCCCCCTCTTACGCCAACCTTTTTATGGGTTGGTGGGAGAGGTGGGAGAGGTGCCACATCTATGGAGGTAGTGGTGCCCCCTCTGAACATATTGTTCAATACGTCAGATTTATAGATGACTTACTGTTAGTTTGGTCATCTGATATTCAGAAAGCCGATGATTTTGTTACTATTTTAAACGCTAATGATGTGGGATTGCAATTCACGTATGAATGGCATAAAACCGAGATTAACTTTTTGGATGTCACCCTCTCAGGTGATGCCAAACAGAGCAAAGTGAACTCAGCTCTTTACCGCAAACCCATTTCTGGCAATAGCCTTTTACATGCACGTAGCTGCCACCCACAGCATGTGTTCAAAGGCATTGCAAAAGGCCAATTCTTACGAGTTAAACAAAACTGCTCTCAGCAAAATACTTTTCAGTCTGAAAGCAGAGATCTGAGAACACGTATGTTTAAGAGAGGATATCCAAAAAGTACCATCAATAAAGCCTATTTTTCTAGTAAAGCTACTGATAGATCGCAACTGCTCAAGAGCAGGGGCAGACCCGAGGAAAATAGATCCAATCAGAATTTGTCTAAACCAAAATTTATCACATCATATTCGAATCAATATGATGATGTATGCAAAATAGTAAAGAAAAATCTTCCCATTCTGATGGGAGATAAAGGCCTTAGACAGATTATTGAACAAGGCTGTATGTTCGTTCCAAAAAGGAATGTTACCTTGGGCAACATTCTTGCACCCAGTATGTTAAGAACTGACTCTACCTCTGGGTCATCCTGGATGAGACACAATGGCACCTACAAATGTGGTAGAAAAACCTGTACTTCATGTGATCATTTGAGTATCTCAAATACATTTAGATCACATGTTACAGGTGAACAGTATGACACTAAGGGATGCATTAATTGCAAGAGCACCTTTGTTATTTATATCATTGAGTGCACCCAATGCAGAAAACAATATACAGGACGAACTACTAGAGAAGTGGGCAAAAGAATCAGAGAACATCTGTCTTACATTTCAAGTAAACGCAGATGTTCAGCACTCTCCTCTCATTTTATAGACTGCCACCAACAAGATGTGACTCATTTTAAATGGCAGGCTATTGAACAAATAAAAATACCGCCTAGGGGTGGAGATAAGCTGTCTATACTCTGTAAACAAGAAATATACTGGATTTTCAAAACCAGATGTCTGGTACCATTGGGTTTTAACTCAGAGAATGACATTATTAACTTCTGGCAGAAGTGATTAATTTCATCTAAATCTCACTTTAATTAAATTATTAAAACTATCATAATATTTGTGGTAATTAATATAAATATAAATATTATTTTAAAAGACTCCTCAAACTTGATATTTTTCTTATAAGTGAGACATCTTAGTTAACACATTACACATTAGGACTACTATATACATCAGTCATTTTAAGTATATTATTCAGATTTTCTATATAGGCTTCCTTAACACTTTTATCTTAATGTACGTTTCGATGGTGTTTTAAAAGTAGACTTAGCTAACTAGACTCTTGCCTATTTATAGATAAATATTAGATATACTTTTTCCATGTGTAATGATCATTATTATTCTTTTCAGGATGCTTAATCTGTTAGGATGTTTTTTCTATACATACAATTGGTACCTAAAAATCTATGCTTGTTGCACCATTTTTTAGTGACATCCATAAACACATATATATGTTCTCTTCTGAAATCACCTTTTGCATATTTGCATTTGCCAGCACATATATATAGATGTATATTCTTATCTGTATATGGGAATGTTATCTTTTGGTATTTGCTTTTTTAGCATATTCATATAGATTTATTTCTGTATGTCCTGATTCATTTTGTATAATAATAATAATAATTTTTCTCCAATTTCTTATTGCAAACATATCACTGGGCATTTTCTAATTGTCTATCATCAGTATTATGTGATTGAAATGTAAATATCATGTATAGTATGTATATGTTAATTAGAGTAAGTTTCTAAAGGGTTAAGTGTTGGCATTTGTTTTTATCCAATCAAATCATTGTGTGTTTAGCATAAAAGGGAGCACCTCCTTACAGGTGCTATTCTATGATTACGGTCAACATGACCGAAACCGGTCAGAATATACTATGCTAACTACCTAACCACATGGTTTTGTATTATCCCCTACTTTTTAATGAAATAAAGTGAACTACATTTTATTATTTCCATCTGGCTTCGTTGGACTTCTCTTTTTATTTATTACATTACTACATCATAGTAACCTAAATTACTGATGAAAACAAGTTATAGGGCCGCATTAAAAAAGATACCTGTGGATAATGTTCTCAGCCAGGGAACAAGTACACAAGCAACTGCACATACAGCCGTGTCCGGCTCATGCACAACTAGTTGGGTGAGAACATGATGCATTAATCATCACAGACTAATCATCAGTGTGAGATGTTTTGAGAGGGTAAGAAGCAGTGACCTTATGATAATCTTTAGCTTTCGGCTGTGGTTGTTCTATTTCTATAAACAGCCAAAAACTTTATTAGTTTAATAATACTTACTGTAAAATTAAGCACACAAATCAGCGGTGGTTCTAAGGTGGGGAACACTGGGGAAGTTGTGGGTGTTCCACACATGGGAACAAGATAGGCATAAGTGCAATTATGGGTGTTCCGTGAGCGAGGTCAGGGCAGGGGAAAATGGAGTTGCCGGTGTTCTAAGTAATGAACCAGGTCAAGGGGTAAGGTTAGGCAGTTGTTGGACATGATCTGTCTAAAAGGACAGAGGGAGGGGCGGAGCCTGGAGGAGCTAAGGAATGGCCGCATAAGTGTGGAGCTCCAGGCAGTGTAAAGTTTAAGACGGCTAGCAAAGTGTCAGGAAAGCATTTGGCAAGCAGTTAGAGCACTAAAGTGAGGATCGGATACCATGGATCACAGATCCTGAACATAATGATGCAGCTGTAAACGGTAACGCTCTGTCCCAGAGGAGCCGCATAATATACAGAGCGGCGAGGAAAGCCGGCAGACCACGTGGCATGGCGATGCACGCTTCACTCGAGCAGAGGACACAAAGTCATATTAATGGAGGACACCTCGCATAAGGCACAGTAAGCAATACAGGCTACGGGAGGGAAGGAGGATTAGGCGGTAAGAGTTTAAGTAACCGCCAGAGCTATAAAGTCAGCGCCAAAGGTCACTACACACGCTGGGAACAATACCTCCCCATTAGCAGCAGCGGTATACATAAACAGTCCTTCACTATAATAAACTGAACTGCTGCTGAACTAAAAGAGTACCATTAAGGGGAAATTTCAAGCTCCCAAACTAACAGAAGGGGCAAGAATTTGACGTTGGCAGCACAGGAAGGTGACACTTTTGAGAAACAGTGAACCCTAAACTATAGGTGAAGGAAGGGTGCGGCCATTTTTTTATCCTATCCCTGTAAAGAAATAAATCTTTAGAAAAACACACTTTGGGAGTGACAGCATTCCACAAATCATTATCTTTTAGAGGGTAAAGCTGAAGGGATATAGAGAAGACTGCAAGCAGCAATTTTATTAAATAAAGAAAGCTGAAAAGGGAGATCATAATTGCAGTTGAGAAGCTGCATCATGGCAGCAAGAAGAAATTTAAAAGCAACGCCATTAAGCAAGCACACCACAGCACCTATCTTCCTTAAAACCAATAGAGGGGAGAGATCCCCAGATCAACTCTCACACAGCTCAGACGGGGAACACTGTTCTACAATGGATGATTTGAAGGAATCAATAGGGCAGGCCCCCCTAACAAGAGCAGATTTAGACAATCTGGTGTCGAAACAGGACATCTCTACTAATTTTGAGAAGCTCCTTGAGAAAATGGAAACGCTGCAAAATACAGTAACAAGCAGCCTGAATGAGCTTAAACATGAAATGGGTGAACTTGGTTCCAGAGTAAACTCACTCGAGGAAAATGGAGACGCTCTAGCAACTGGTTTGAATGACATGGTAAAGCAGTCAAATGCTCAAAGACAAGATATTGAAGATATATATGACAAATTAGAGGACTTAGAGAACAGAAGTCGCCGATGTAATATTCGGCTGAAAGGGGTTCCAGAAACAGTGACTTCTAAAGATTTAAACTCATATTTACTTAGTTTGTTCCGTGGCATAACGAGCAATGAAGAAGAAAATAATTTCCAAATGGAAAGAGCTCACAGAGCGCTTAGACCTAAGCCTAAAGGAGATGACCCGCCACGCGACATTATTGTCAAGATGTTCAAATACCAGGAAAAAGAGGAGATCCTGGCTGCAGCTAGGAGGAATCCTACATTTAAACACCAGGGAAATGTAGTGCAATTCTTCCAGGACTTATGTCTCAGGACTTTGCAGAGAAGGGGTGCCCTCAGGCCCCTCACCTCGCAGCTTAGAAAGGCCCAGATACCATATAGATGGGGCTTCCCTTTTGCCTTACACATCACATGGGACAATAAAATGATCTCCATCACAGAGCCGGAGGAAATCCCCGACATTTGTAGAAGACTGAAACTTGAAATGCCGGACCTGCCTGCACAGCACTCTTCAACAAGGAGCGAAGACAGACCGCTTTTCCAGAGAAAATGGGCTAAAGTTCCGGAGAAAAAAAAGGAAGACATGAAGTTTTAGCAGTCAATATGAGAAAGAAAAGGAGATAGGGAAGATGAATGTAAGGCCAGAAGAGGCCGGAAGGGT